>NC_057799.1:520271146-520393405 GCF_018294505.1 Triticum aestivum | reverse complement strand
TGTGTTTGCCCCCCCTAAGATCTTGTCTAGCTCCGCCACTGGCGTCTAGTATTGTTGGTGGGCGTGTGGAGGTGTGTCTTCGGCGGAACTACCCTTGGTGGATTCGTTCAGATCTGGTCGTAGTTCGCCTATGCTCATGTGTCTTTAGATTGAATCCCTTTGATGTACGCTACTATTCAACGGCAGCGGTTGCTGTTCTGGTGCGCTGGTCCAATAGAGCCTTAGCACGTCGACTTCCCGACTGTGAACTACAACAAGTTTTGCCCGGCCCCGACGAGGGAGGGCGATGATGGCGGCGCACCTTCGGCTCGCTTCAGTGCTTGTAGTCGTCGCCAGGTGAGCTATGGATATGAATGCAATTTTATCATTTCTGATGTTTGTTGTACTACCATGATTAAAAATGAATAGATTGAAAGTTCTGTTGAAAAAAAAATCACTAGAAGTTATTATTGGAATTTAGAAAATATGCCAGTAATACATTGTTGAAATTTTAATAAGTTCAAATGATTTTTTTTAAGAAAAAACTTATTTGATCCTCAACGACCCTGTGCGTCCATACGAGCTGTGCATCTAGAAGACTCTGGAACGCGTTCCCTAATGCAAAAAATAACCCGATAACTAAGCAACACGCGTACAGAATAAGCCATTCGCGCATAGAGGACCCCAGACCCGAGCCCTAGACAGCCAACCCAAACCTTCCCGAAATCCCAATCCAGACCATCAGCTTCCCCCAAATTCCCCACGCCGCGCCGCGCCGCCGATCGAACCGCAAAATCTCGAGCGCCGCCCGCGATGCCGAAGAAGATGGGCGTCAACTCCAAGGCGGAGGCCGCCCGCGAGCGCCGCTCCGCCGAGGAGTCGGACCGCCGCCAGCGCGCCGAGCGCGCCAAGGAGGAGGAGTACTGGCGCGAGGCCGAGGGTTCCAAGTCCCGCGCCGCGCGCCGCCGCGAGGAGGAGGCCGAGAAGCGCGCCGAGGCCGCCGCCCGCAAGGCCGAGAACCGCCGCCTCGCCGAGGCCGAGGCCGCCGCCGTCGCCTCCGCCGTCTCCAAGACAGACGTCCGCAAGGCCAACCGCGTCGGCGCCCCGGCCCCCAAGGTCACCGAGGCCGAGCTCGTGCGCCGCCGCGAGGAGGAGCGCCTGCGCCTCGAGCGCGAGGCCGAGGCCGCCAAGAAGCGCGCCGCGCGCACCGCCGAGGAGGAGGAGTACGAGCGCGTCGTCCTCGTCGCCAACACCAACAGGGACGACTCCGTCATCGAGGCCTCGGGTGTCGACGAGGCCATCGTGCGGCTGTCGCTTGTTGACACAGACGCGGCCTTGCCCGCTGACAGGCATCCTGAGCGCCGCCTCAAGGCATCATTCAAGGTACATATTTTAGTGTCTGGCCAAAGTTCAGATTTGCTTACTGAACTGCTGCATAAGCTTGAAAATTTGATGATTGCATTATAATCACACACATACACAAAAATCTGTGCTAAGGAGTGTAGGTCAACCAAACCACGGTATGATTTTATTGTTCCATGCGCATTAGGTCTGCTAACAGTGATAGTTATAGTTTGGGTGTGAATTGTGAGAATACCCAATAGTGACTTCTTCTGGTACTAACTGCGTAGATGAGCCCTATGGTACTTGTTTGCAATTGTTGGATGTTCCATGAACACGATTAGAGACGTGAGCAATCAAAGTTGTATAATCTCTCCAGAGAGGATGAAATGAGTTGGTATTTGATATCCTACATAATGAGTGTAGTATCTTGTATGGTAGTTATTGGTTTGTTACTTGTATTGTATGCTAAAAACCCATAAGCTGAAGACCATAAGGGGAAATTCATCCACAGGGACAATTAGCTAATTGGGGAGGCAACATCCTACCACTAACACTGCCAACCTCACAGACAATATTTGATGTACTAATGCATTTAGTCTTACAGTTTTACGGGTACCTTAGTTCAAAGTTCAAACACAAACTTCTGATTGGTAGATGAATTTTAATCATTTCACTTACAAGAGTGTTCTGCCTTATGTGCCATTTTACTTTGCAAAGCCTACATTGGATTCTATTTATTATACTCATAATGAGTCATTTAGTTTCATGTGGTATGCTATGGTTGGAATTTTATGCTCACCGGAGATCTGTTGCTTAAGTACATTTGAATTATCTTTATGACAGGCATTTGAAGAGGCAGAGCTCCCTAGGCTGAAGGAAGAAAAGCCAGGCCTAACACTGAAACAGTACAAAGACATGATATGGAAGCTATGGAAGAAATCCCCAGACAACCCTCTGAACAAGGTTTGTTCATATAATTCTATATGCTACTTGTTTTTCAAATATATTTCTTATTTGTGCCCCATATTTTCTTGGTTCATTGAGTCTGTTGCCTTTAGCATTATAACATGTTATTTTGAAATTATGTTGCATAAATGCAGTCTACAAAGAACTGACGGTAATCAATACATCACCGGCATCTACAAAAGAACAGAAAGAGAATTGGGGCAAACCTTGACAATCGACAATTGCATCACATATATTCATGGTTTTTGAGTCGCTGATTAGTCGTTGTATAGTCGCCGACTAACCGCCAAGTCGTTTTCTAGAAATCAGGGCGACTTGCGACTATACAGTGACTTGGGTCGACTAATCGCCGAGCCACAGGGCTGGCGGCGACTTGACTAGTCGCGACTCAAAAACCATATGCATATATTTAATACCCTTACTGAAAATAGTTTCCAACAGAAATTAACCCCAAAGTGATAATTCTGGATATTTTCCTGTAATTTAACTTGGAAAGCAGAAGTGGTGGTGTATGAATTGTGATACTCTAGGGGTTTGTTGTCTCACCTGAGTTGCGACTAATTATCATGTGCAGGCAACTGAGTGAGGATGCAGTCCCAGTTTCTTACTGAATGATATGGATTCTAAGGTGAGTTAACATGGCTTTAAATTAATAGGCGCCTGTGGCTTCCATAGTTCATGGAACAATAACGTGCCTTAACACGCAGGCATCCAATGGAACAGAACTGCAGCTGCCTTGGTATCTTTGTGCGTGGAGTGAAATGATGTGTGACATAGCTTGAACCAAATACTCAAGCTTCTCAGCTAATAATCAACAAATCGATGCAATGTATATTCTGAGGGTTTGCTTTTGATTAGAGAGATTTTTTCCAAGTTCATGTTGTACTTAGTTATGTTTGGGGCTTGTTAGTACTTGAATTTTGAACAGTTGGGCTAATACAGGATGATTATGCCATTTTCTTCTGTCTTATGTCTTCCGTAATCTTTGTGAGTTTTTCATCTGGTCATTGCGATTGTAGCGAAAAGTAGTAATGGTGATGTATCGAGATATCAAGCACTTGAGATTACACTCTGGTACTACTGCTGCTGCTGAAAAATATTGACAATGCAGCTTTTGCCTGAAAACAAATCCTTCCTGAAATATGTCATCGCTGAGGGCTAGGCGGCGGGATAGAAAATGTGGAGGCGTGACGATGGTTTTGGCGTCGGGGGTGGTTGAGAGGCGGCAGCGGAGGATCATGGATCTGGTGGGGGGCAAGGTGCTCTGCGCTGGAAGAGATTGGAATCATGTGATGCATTATGGACCCTTGCAGTTTTGTACAGCCTCTGGCCTAGAAGGGTGCGACGGTTCCTTGCATCCATCTGAACTTAAAGTATGGTGAAATTCTGAGTGGCATTGTCGAATTTGCAAAATGTGTTTGGCTGGTCAATATATTGATTTACAACTGTCTCCTTGTAGGATTTGATTGTATAGAAATCTTTTCTGGCTGTTGTCTTCAGCGATTCCGAGGAGTTTCCATTTCTATGTTTAAACATGTTTCAGAAGCAATTGTCTTCATACGTTGTAAGTTGGGGTGCTTATGCGGGGAGGATAATGATTGTACAAGGCAATTTGAGATCTCATTTAAGTTTGCTAAAAATATGGAACTTGTGTCAAGTAGATTCTCAGCGTAGAACAAATCTTCAATTGTTGTATTATTATCAGTTGTTGCCATGGGCAGTTTTGATCTTTGTTACATGTTTCCAAACAACAACCGATGCAATAAAGATCCACACACCACAAGTACACAAATCCCACACCAATCACGTCACACTATGTCACCAATGGAATGAATCGAGCTGCGAGCATCTTGCTCCAGAGTACAATCATAGTTCATCTGTAGCCGTTCTGTTCATACGTCGGCGGCTTCGGCCCGAGCAGGCTGGTCATCATCCTGAGCACACAGCACAAAGGTCAGTACTCATCACTCGATTGTTCTACAGATAATTTGATGCATTGCTGGAAGGAGGAAGAACCGAACAGTGACTAACCTTTGGACCCGACCCTGCGGCTTTCTGCAGCAGCACCCAAATCCCCCAAACAACAAACGGGTCAGTCAGTTGCTTCCCCGGTCTTTCCGCAGTAAATTTCGTAAGAGTGCGCACACTTGCCTTTCTCTCGGCCTTGCCACGATCTGGTTACGCTCCGCCGCCGCCCCTGTCGTGGTCGCGGGTCTTGGAGGCTGCTCCCCTACTCTGGGGACGGTCTTCACCTGAAAGACAAGATGATATTGGTCATTGATCTTGTTTGCATTGTGCATTGGCCACTGCATCAGATATTATCAGATCATAGACTCACCAGGTTCCTGAACTGAAGGTTGTAGAACATCTGCATGTAGCGTTGCTTGGCCACTCTCTCTTCCTTGTTCAGAGTCCTCCAGAAGCCATACATTGACCCCATGTTCAGCACCTTGGTTGCATAGATCTTCCATGTGTAGCTGCCATCATGTATTGGTTAGTATTCTTACCAGGCGAAAGGAAGACGACCACTCCTGAGGTAGGATAAGAGTCGATGCCTACCATTCGTAGATGCGCTGAAGCCCGGCAGTGGACATCTTGTTCCAGTAGCCTGGGTCTTCCTTGCACTTCTGGAAGAAGTCTGCAATCTTGGTGCCTGCCTCCCTGCCGTTCATTGGGTTTATGTGGAAACCCGACACCCCGTCGACGATGATCTCTGCCGGCCCTCCTTGGTTTGTCGCGAAGGTTGGCAGCCCGCAGTTCATCGCCTCGATGACTGTTAGCCCAAATGCTTCATACAGAGCAGGCTGAAACCAAAGAAAAGGCTAGTGTTGAGGTTTTATTTCAAGAAAGAAAGAAAGTAAATGCTAGAGTTGAGGTTTCATCCACTTCAGAGGATGGAGGCATATATTGTTCATGATCGAGCAATTAGATTTGTAGCTTATTGTATACCTGAACAAATGCACCCTTTGTATCTGCAATGTAACGGTACAGCTCGCCATTGCGGACACGGTCGGTCTGTGCCTTGATCCAGCGGATCTGTCCTTTTAGCTGGTACTTGTCGATCAAATTGTGCATCTTGTTGATCTCATCTATCTCTTCTCGGTCCTTGGACTGTGCAGCATTCAGGAGGCCTGCAACGACGACGAGGTTCACAAGGTCCCTGACCTTCTTGTTCTGCCCATACCACTCGACTAGTCCAGTGATGTTCTTCACCTTGTCCAGCCTCGCCATCGAGAAGATGATTGGCTTACTTCTGTCTGCCAGATATCCTCTGATTTGACAGCATCACAGTTAGCAACTTCATCTGATGAAATGAAAGTATGTGTGTTTCAGTGTTTGTAAGGAACTTACATGTGTTCATCTGTGTCCTCCTTACTGTACAGTAACTCCTCAATCTGAGGGTGTAAAGCTGTCAGCCGCTTCTGCTTCTGTGTGAAGGGGAAGTAGACGGACTGATCGGCGCCAGGTGCAGCAATGTTGAACTTCGGGTCGAAGACATTGATGCCTGTGGCGTAGCGGCAAAGGCCGGGCATTGTGAATGCATAGTGGTGTTCATACTGGCCAGGCTTCTCTTTGCTGCATCACACATATTTATGTTAAGAAGTTCTAGGAGTAAGTACTTCGAGCACCGAAGTTAAAATAAGATTCAGTATACAGACCTTCCAGCGATTTCTTGGTATGTGCTAGTGATGATAAAGTCAGTAGTGTTCATGGCAATAATATCAGCAGTGAATTGACAGGAGAAGTGGTACTTCTGGTCCAGCTCTCTCCACTTGGTATCCGAGTCCTCATACTTCGTCTTTTCGAGAGCATGTGCTATCGTTCCCTGTCAGGAAGATCATTTAGGGATGTGACATCAGCTGTGATTGGTGGCAAAAGAAATCCTGAGGAATCCTATTTGATTAGACATTTTCTCACCTGTGTGACTCCTAGTTTGCTCGCCATGAGGGACGCCACCAAGTTGCCATCAGTGTAGTTGCCAATGATCAAGTCTGGTTTGCCCTCTAGAATGTCAAGAATTTTGGCAGAGGCATCCTGAAATTGCATCGCTTTTCAATTTTACGCAAGATCTCTTAACACAAGAGACAAGAGTGCTGATGATTAATAATTTGTAGGTGGCAAACCTGGGCATATCTCTCTAGGTAAGGGTAAATGTCAAACCGGGAAACCCACTGGCGCAAATCCTTCCCATCTTCAGTCTTGAACGGCACACGTAGTATGTGTGAATATTTTGTGTTTTCAACCGGTTCGAGCTCCACATTACACTTTGTACCTTTGGAATCTGGTATCAGTCTTGTTAGCTGCAGCACAAGAGTAGACATTAGTTTATCAGTTCTACAAATACAGAGATAGCAGGAATGGCTATGATCACGCTGTAAATAGCTTTACCACAAGAATCTTTGGTGTTATATGCAAACCCTGCAGCTTGATTCTTTGCAGAAGCTCCTCTTCCATGGACCTGACTTGGTCCAGGATGTAGACAACCTGTTACGGAGAAACCATGCCTTCAGAGTATGATATAAGCTGATCAGAGTATTATTTCCTACGATTTGATGATATCGATACCTGACCGCCGGTGTCTGGCAAGCCTAGAACCTTCTCTTGGCCAAAGTAACCATGGATAGAGAACACAACAATGTTAAAAATGGATGGAACCCTGCTGAAGAACTTCTCCATGTTGATAGGATCCGGCGCCTGGAGCACTTCAGATAGGAAATTCAGCGTCTCCTTGCACGTCTCAGCATTTTCACCCCACCCTTTCTCCAATCCCCACTCTTGAAATCTGCAGGACCATTGTAAAGAAACCTTAGGCATTTTTGGCACCATAGATTTTTTAAGCTACTTAATTTGGCTGTACATTACCTTTGTTCAAATTTCAAATATGGTGTGAATTTTGGCAGCCCACTGACAAAAACTTCTGCAAGGAGCAGCGCTGTTTGAAGCTTATTCACCGTGTCGATTGTGTCGTTAACCATCAGCTTCTGTATGTTTTGCAAGGATATATGAGTCTGACCAGTCTGTTAATTTTGATAATCTCTGTGATGTGAATGGCTGAACTCCTTACCTCTCCGCGGTAATTCAGAGTGAGTAAATAGTCGAGCAACGGCTTCATGCTTTCAGGCTTGCCATTCAGCTTCGAAGACATGAACTTGGAGACGAACTGCATCCCGTTCCCTATGGATGAGGGAAGTGTCAGACGTGGTGTTGAGAGGTCAAGAGCGCCGAAATCAACCTCCAGCGAGTTGTCATCCTTGGCCCTGGAATTCACATGAACAAAAAAGTTTCTTTTTCAGTTTCACACCTACATAGAATCGAATTGCATTTCTCATCCATCTGAAGCTTAGATCATATCAGCAAATGTACATACCATTTCTCATCGTATAACGTCTCTTTGAACTTGAGGTACTCGGACGGCGTGATTCCTTCGACCGACAGATCGTCGGCGTGAACCTTGACGTACTCCCAGATGCCAGGGTTCATTCTGACGGCGAACGCGACGAACGGTGGCAGGACTACCGCTTCCTGCGAGCATAACAAGGACACAATACTTTCATAAGCTCTCCTTCCTTCTATCAAACTTTAGCTATTGTACGGCAGAAGTGAATTGGGTGAATACTAAAGCGAAATAACAACCAACCTGGGTGGAACAAATGATGTAGCCGAGGAAGCCTTCGACGAGCTTCTCCTTCTCGACCTTGTCGTCGAGCGACCTCTCGAGCTCCTCCATGAGCTGCTGGTTCTTGAGGAGCCTGCGGCCCTTGGACACGTAGCGCTGGAAGCATCTCTTCATCTGGTAGCGGCTCTGCCGCAGCGCGTCGGGCATGGTCTCGGCAACGCTGTCCATCCTCTTGAAGCTGAGCTTGGTGGAGGCCATGGCGAGGGACTCACCACCAGGCTTGTTCAAGAACTATGTTGGGAAAGGAAAGTAAGCTGTGTGATTTGTCTGGGCGTGGGTGAGCAGCGATTTATAGAGGATGGCACGGAGCAAAACTTGGCTCCATGGAGGAAGTTTTCTTTGGTGTGGACAACTGGACATGGCTGGACATGCAAGGTAGGCGAGGCTAGGCCGGGAGGAGAAAGCACATCGACTAGCACAAGTTATTCCAAGGAAGCGCACACGCGACGGAGGGAAGAAACGCATAGGGGCGTAGGATGTCTTTGCACATTTCAGTTTTCAGTTTAATCTCTCGCTTTTAGTTTAGGACAGAAAGCAAAGTTCCTTTCGTGTCTCGTCACGGCATGAAGATGCATGCAGAGCAGAAGCGGCAGGATGGCCAAGTATTTCTCGAGCTTCCCTTGCGGCAGGATGGCCAAGTATTGTACAGCCGTCGCAGGATGCCAACTTGCCAAGGCTGCAGGCGCCCTTTCAAATCTTGTTCCTACCAGACCAATGAAACACACGCTACTTTGAGCAAGAGAAACCGTGTCAAAACTCGAAAAAAGAAGAAACCGAACAGCCGGCAGAAACGTCTTATATTTTGGTACAGAGGTAGTATTAGAAATGGAAAAACAAAGTACATTAAAAACTGAGTATCAGCCTCACTGCAGTAAATTCTCGATATCAAATTTTTCCTGTCGTCCATGTGATGCTGCTCATTGAATATCATCTAGTACTTCCTCTCGAGGGGAATATGATTGTTTAGCAGCACAACGACACGTGGTGGCAAAACAGATAAGGCATTGGGACCGAATGGTTCAGTTTCTCAATTTTCTCTAAATTGTTGCTCTGGGAAAAGGTAAACGTTGGAGCCAAATGGGGCCAAATTCCCCCCAATTTCTCAAAATTGTTGCTGGGTTCCCCTGGCTGGTGTACATTTTACAATTGACATCAAGTTACGCACTCCATGAGAAAAACAATTCGCCGTTCCTAGAGCACTTGCCAACGGCATAGTCTTCCGCGGGAATCTTGGCTTATCAGAGCGCCTCCACTACCAAAGTAATTGCCCCAAATGGTATCATGTGGCAGCTGCATACTATTGCAGCAAGTCCATCTTAACGTCCGTGACATCGAGTTGCAGTATCTCGGCTCTGCAACGTAGCATGGAACCGATACTGCAATAGCAAGAGCGCAAGCATGCGCAAAGAAGCTCATCAGAAATTAATAAAATTGTACTCCAGGGATGTAAATTCATTTCTTATTTATCTGCAGATGGTGAATGGGGCTTGAGAGGAGACCTTCACGGTTAAACATGCATTACATGTTTCTTTAAGAGCGCCAGAGATAGCTGAGAGCATGGTTAATAGTATAGCCAGCTGCTGGCTATATGAGCGTGCCATGTCATCAAGAGTTACATGGCACTTTTGCCTATGTGGAGGAGAGAGACATGAAAAAATGGTGGGAGTGGGCTCTCATGCAAGAGCCTAGCTATATGCGTACTCCTAGGCAAATGCAATAAATATGAAGAAAGAGATAGAGAGAGGATGAAAAAAAGTACTCCCTCCGTCTAGGTATGTAAGTCATCTTATGTTGCGCACCGTGACCAAGGTGGAGGGGAAAACGAGAGAACTTAATGTGTTTTTGCTAATTAATAACAATGCATGCAATGAACTAACCAATGCATGTCGTGTTTGGTAGTCTCAAATCATTTAAAGCATGCATGGCCCACATCTCTTATTGGTTGATATGTCACGAAACAAGAAACGAGATGAGAGTTAATGTACCGCGCCTAAGTGTTTTGGGATTATTTGGTTTTCGTAAGATGACTTACACACCTAGACGGAGGGAGTAGTACTCTTATAGCCAACTTTATAGCTAACCTTGTTGTATGAGTGACTATAAGTGATGACTATATATGACATGGCAACATCATATAGCCAGCAGTTGGCTATACTATTAACCATGCTCTTAATAATGCTAACTCTTGATGACATGTCACACTCATATAGCCATCAGCTGGCTATACTATTAACCATGCTCTAAATGGCAACTGGCAAGGAACCTGAAAAATAGACAGGAAGGATGGTTACCTCGGATTTGTGCGTCCAAGATCACCGTGCACAAACTCCTTAATGTACGTTCCTGCCTGTAAACACATCACAGTCGATCAAACAGGAAATAGAAAACTACGGTACACTTCTAATGAAGATATTTACACAAGCGTCCAGCAAATGCTGCATTTTTCCAGCAATTAGGACATACAAAATCAGAATGTCTATAGACAGAAACTAACTCTGGAGACAAATAACCTACTAACTTTGGCAAGATGGTACCTGAGTGCATAGATGCAACAAGTAATAGTTTGAGCTGCCTTCAACTTTCTCAATCTCCATCCTGATTGACAGATGAATGAAATACAAAGTGGATTTTTGAAAGGAGAAAAATAGAACAATGAAACAGATTACATAAAGCTGGAACCAGTCTCAACTCTTACCAATGTATAATCCGTTTCCGCTCCAACGGGCTTCTTCGATGAAGAACCCTTATGGGGGTATTTTGTACAATTTCCTAGAAGGCAGGAAAAAAAGAGATGCCATTATTATGTGTACTTCATAGGGAGTGTTGGCTTAGTGTACCCGAGTAGCAAGATATCAACACAAAATAGGTGAATAAACTCCGGATAAAGTCCCAGTCAATTCATCACATATATACTCATGACAAACAAACTGTCTTAACAAAAGCACGGATACGCTAGCAAAGAATATCAATCCTGGCACAAAAAAAAAAGCAAATATTAAAGTTCATCTCATATCTCAACAGGCTTATTCCCCGCTACCTGCCTCAGTACTACACTTGCTTAGGTAAAAATAACCCAAAGCTTTACTCCGACACATGTACATGCAAAACCCCAACTTATCCAATAAAACAACAAGAGAACAAAATCAAACTAGCTCGCTGGGTTTACTAGTAAGCAAATATACTGTACCATATCATTAATAACAGAAATTTTCTGCAGGTCATCATCCGTCAGAGGACTAGAAGTCCATATGAGGGCAGCATACTGCTTCTGCACACATAAAGTAAGAGTAAACCTTGATGATCAGGTAAGGATTGTGTTGTTTCGCAAGACAAGGCAATGTGTAAGGTAATGTGATGTGATGTGACAAAAAAATGTAAATGATTAGAATAACTGACACTATCATTTCAGCTAAATGATACTGTCACCAATTGAATGGAGCACCTGCTTCTCCGCTTCCCCTTCACGCATCATGGCCCATATTTCATTGTCTACCAACTTGAGATTTCTGATTCTGACCTAGAAAATTCGAGTCATAAGCATATGATATGCAATCTGTGTGTAACTATGACCTGCAACGTCAATCCAGCATGAATTTGATTCCTTACATGTTTCTTTTCGGAGCTATTAATCTTGTCAGAAATTTGTTGAATTTCAATCGCAGATGGAATTGATCGCACATTCAGGACTTCAATTAGAAATGGACGACCAGATCCAAGCATCCGTACCTGTGTATGCGAGACATTCAGCATACCATATACCAACAGATACAGTTCCAAACTACAACCTTACATCGATATCTTCTCTTCCAGCAGCATGGAACTTGTAGCCATCACCTCTGGAGATGGCACAGACACTCTCTTTAATTATCTCCTACAAAAAAGGTGCAATGATGTTCAGCTTGTTGGGTTGGGTCTTGACTCTGATGCAGTGTGTTTTACCTCAACTGATGCTTCCCCCATTCTTTCATCATCAATTATCCAACATGACTGACTGACATTTCTTGAAAGCTGACAATGGCAATTAGTAACACGAGGGATTCAGAATCTTTTTTGAACATCAACAAGTTTAACTGAAGAGCAAACACACAGGTAGTTTGTTTATGTATATTGAGCATAGGGAAACAAATACCAAGGCGCATGCAACTGATATTATGGCACAAAGGTACAGTGTGGCCTCTTTGAAAGAAAACTATTTGATTTTGACACGACATTTTGTATTATTCATAACAACTATTTGAATCTTTTCATCACCTTTAATGAGATTGGAAAGTGAGTTTACAGAGCTACATAGTTCTTGATGGGTAACCTTCAAGAAAGCAATGATTATCGATCAAGAAGGCATTTCATAAGTTTGCTACTAGGGAATTAGTCCTTACTGACAGCAAAAATTGGTGTTCTGCTATAATTGACATTCTGGTAATGAACCACACTGGTTAAAACCAAGGATTACTTGAACATACCTTCAAGTATCTTCCGCCAATATATATGGGCGACCTTAGGAAGGATATCACAAGATGGCAAGGTTTGGACACCTGAAGGGGGAATCAATTAAGTTGATCTAAAAAAATCAGTATAATACATGGCCAATTTCTGGGGGTAAAGCGGTATTGCAATAGTACAGTGGGCACCTTTTCAGGAGGCAACTTAAATAAACTACAGAATTCTTTATCTTGAATACCCTGAAGGGACTTGTGGATGAATGAATCTGCTTCACTTAATGTCTGTTTATCATCATATGTTGAGTTCCTTCTAGTATCATTTCCTTCTCTTGACTCTGTTACAACATCAGACAAATCATTATATGAATGAAAAATCTGATAAATCCAGAAGGATGATCAAGTTACCTTGTTAGTAAATGACCACTAAAGGACTTACCTGCTTTCCTTTTACGATTACTGTCATTTGGCAATAAACTTTTGAGCTTCAGTGAAGCATCATCATGAGTATATGTTAAGCGAATTCGAAATGAATTGTTACCGTGCTTAACACCCTGCATGTATTTGTTTAGTCAAGCAATTGTTGGTTGCACAACGCTCCAAGACAAAAGGCAATCACAGAAGATCCTACCAGTTGTTTCTCGAGCGATGGTGCTATCAACAGTCTCAGACCCTCCTTCGCTGACATGGTTTGTTGAGAAAACATTTCGTCCTTGAACCAATTTTCACTGCCATATTTTTCTTTCATATATAACCTATTAAGAGGGAAAAGGAGAACACATTATGAGAACAACAGTTTAGAATCATCACATGTATTACAAGAACATTAAGATTAGAATGAAACGCACACAAAAACACCCATACACATTTGAGAGCAGGTAAGACATGATCTTAATTGTAATTATTCAGTATCCACCAAAACCAAATTTAGCTCACTGCCGTGAACAGAGTTGGAAGTTCTTTTAACATTGGTTGTGTCAAATATCACCATATATTCAATTGAGAAGACAACCTTCTAGATTATAAATCTGGTTAGTATAGACTATATAATGTCATCTCCTTGAATTACCACTGCCATATATTAAATTAAAGGTGCCACAGAAAAAAACTGAAGCAGAGATTCTCAAGTAGGGATGGTTACCTGATGGCACGTTCATTCGCTGCTACAACTGCAGGCAGTGAAATTTCTAAAGAAAACCCATCGATTTGATAACCCTCTCTTTGTATTGCTTGAGATACCATTGAAGTAATTATGTCGATACGAGAAATGTCATCAAACGGTACTACACCCTCATCCTGATGGCAGGTGGGCAGCAATATTCCAAAGCAAATAGAGCAGCATGATTCATCTGTTGACAAACATGAGCAAGGCCCGCCTTTTGCGGAATCATCATGCTCTTCAAGAAATGAATGGAAGAAAGAGACCGTAAGAGACGCACATGAGCAGGCATGGCTAAAGGCTCCAAACATGCGAAAGATGCATCGCACACAAACCTGCAACATGACAGTAACGTTGATGATTTTTCTCCAGTTGTGAATTATGCATTAACAGGCAGGTCAGCAGAAAAATGCAACGGGATGAGAGCCAATGGTCAGAAAAAGCTCCACCCTGTCCACATCGCACACATGTTTACATACACAATAAAGAACAACTGTTCTTTCTGGTTCACTTTATCTTAAACACAGTCAGAGTTCTCTATATTCCCCCTTACTTCTAGTTCCATAAAGAATTAACACAGATATCAATCACGGGGGGTGACACAGTTTTCAGAATCCCATCTATCTTAGCGAAGCTGCTCAAACAATCAACCACTCTCCTAGCAAATGCTCATCGGATCTATAAAACTGTACATTGGTGGATTAATCTCACTTAACAACTACACAAACAGATATTGGGGGAGATAAACGAAGTACCACACATTAAATATGAGAGAAGTGAGGAATCAGTAGCAAAGATTGCACAGCAAGGAGGTAGTGCATCTACCACCGAAAACCGCCCGGCCGTCAAAAGGACGACTGAATTTGGGGTTTCTTCTACTTTGCTTCAAGTAGCTAACTTCATCGCAGAGGAAAAAAAAAAGTGACTGAGCTGTTCTCCGAAGGGGAAATTCTAGTCCTGTTGCTACTAAGGAACAGCATCAATCTATAAAGCTGTCGAGATTTCTTCCTTCTAGCTCAAAAGGCTGCCGTAATTTTGAGGGGAAGATAAGGATGGGTGAGGAGCCGAACCCCGACGGAGAGGAGGTGGTGGACGGCATGGAGCGGCGGGAAGGATGCCGCCGCGGCCCGCTCGAGGATGCTCCTGGCCTCCGCGTCCGACTCCGCCGCCGCCGCCGCCGCGTTTGTGGCCGTCATGGTGGTCGCTGCGGCTCGTTAAACCCTAGCTAATCCCCCTGGTGCAGAGGACTGAGACCGCTACAACTGACAAGGAGCCCGACTAAGCTGAACCGAACCTGTTTCAGAGGGTGTACACGCCAAATAAGCACGTCAACATTTTTCTCTTTTAAAGGCTGCGGTAGGCGGGCGCCCCTATATCTCGCGTTCAGCGAGAGGGAGGAGCCCTCGCTGAACGGGAGACCGAGATGGGCTAGCCCAGAAGCACGGCAGGCCACAGCCTCTTTTTTCTTTTTTTTACATTTTCTATTTTCGTTTTTTGCATTACTTTTTTAATTTTGTTCGTACTTAAAAAATTTCTAAATATATGTGTTAGAAAAAACACTCTACAAAAAACATTTCTAAAATGCTGAACAAGCATTTCGAAAACGTTGAACAAGTATTTGAAAAATGTTGAACGGGTATTGGAAAAATGTTAATCAAGAATTCAGAAAATGTTGACCAAGTATCTGAAAAATGTTGAACAAGTATTTGAAAAATGTTAATCAAGCATTTAAAAAATATTTAGCGTTTATAGAAAAGTTGTTGAACATGTATTAAAAATGGTGATTTTTCTTGATCATCTATACAAAATGTTAATCAAGAATTTGAAAAACATTTGTTGAACAAGTATTTGAATTTTTTTAATAAAGAATTTTGGGAAATGTTAAATGTGTATAGAAAAAATGTTGATCATGTATTAAAGAAATGATAAAAAATTTATCTTGTATATAAAAATATTAATCAAGCATTTGAAAAATGTTAAACAAATGTTTGAATAATGTTAATCAAGCATTTGGAAAATGTTAAGTGTGTATAGAAAAATGTTGACCATGTATTAAAAATGTTAAATTTTTATTTGAATTTTTTAATTAATAATCTGAATTTTTTTTAAAAGTGTGTATAGGGAAATGTTGACCAAGTATTCAAAAAATGTTAATCTTGTATTTGAAAAATATTAATCTTGTATTTAAAAAATATTAATAATGTGTATTAGAAACAATGTTGACAATGTATTAAGAAAATGTTAATTTTGTATTTGAATAATTTAAACGTTATTAGAAAAATGTTGTTTACATATACAAGAAATGTAGAATGAAAACCAAAAGAAACAAAGAAAAGTGAAAATGAAAAGCAAAAAAAACAAATAAAAAGAAAATAAAAATGCTGAAGAAACAAATGCAAAAGGAATGAAAAAATAAAGAAAACCAATAAATGAATAAATAAAAACCGGAAAGTTTAGGCTCACCGGAAAATAAATGTTTATGCATATTTACAACAACTCAAACATCATCTGTAACAAGGTGATCATAACGGCAACTTTCAGGCTCACTGGAAAGTTTGGTAAGTGCTTGAATAACTCAAGAGTGGGATTTTCTCCTTCGCCGATGGAGAGATATTTTTAGGGCCCTCTCGGTGTGACGACATCCATCATCGTTTGGCTAGACACAGGTGACTACGTCACAGGGATGCCAGAACACGTCAATGAGAAAGAAGAACAAAACCGTAACAGGAGCAACGGTATAGTGAGCATAGTGATGGCTCAGGAGGATACCGATGCACACCGGGTTTTGTAAAATATCGTGAAGCAAAGGGACATCACATGATAACCAAAGGTTCACATGAATATCATTCGTGTAATCATAGGGACCGATATGGATGTCTACGGTTCCACCATCGGTCACTGTACGAAGGGGTTTTCGTTCATGTCTATGATTTACCAAACCTACGGGGTCACAAGCTTAAGGTAATCATGATATGCTGAGTGTTAGTGGTATGGGATTAATGACAATATATTTGTGAAATTGTTTCATTAATATCTAAAATAGTTCTGAGAGGTTCCGGAAGCATTTTGGGGTCACCAGAAGGGTGTCGGTGAATATCGGGTAATACCGGGTATTACCCGATAAATATATATAGGTGAAAATTGTTTCCGAAGATGTGAAATTATATATATACATATATATATATATAATGGTCTGGAAATATTTAGAATATTTATATTTAATTTAAATATCAATAGGCCTAAAAAGGCAAAGAGGTGGAAGGCAACTTGGGCTACAAGGGCCCAAGTAGGAAGGCGCTCTCCCTTTCCTTGTGTGTGTGGGGAGGGAGGGGGGATTGGACTTGGGGAGGCCCCTAGGCCGGCGCACAAGGGAGGACTTTCCCCCCTTGGTGGCTGCCCTCTCCCTCCCCTCTAACCTATATATACTAGGGGATTTTGCTGTATTGAATACACAAGTTTTGGTGCCTCTTCTAGTTGATCTAGTTCTAGTTCTTGTTGGTCCTAATTGATCAATTAGAGCTAGCCCTTGATACGTCCATTTTGCATCATGCTTTATATTGATATTTATTGCATTATGGGCTGTTATTACACATTATAGCACAAATACTTATGCCTTTTCTCTCTTATTTCACAAGGTTTACACAAAGGGGGAGAATGCCGACAGCTGGAATTCTGGACCGGAAAGGAGCAAATTTGAAGGACCTATTCTGCACAGCTCCAAAAGTCCTAAAAATTTACAGAGAATCATTTTGGAATATATAATAAATATTGGGCGAAGAAAGTACCAGAGGGGACCCACCAGGCATCCACAAGGGTGGAGGGCGCGCCCTACCCCTTGGGCGCGACCCTACCTTGTGGGCCACCTGACAGGCCCCCAGTGCCCATCTTCTGCTATATGATGTGTTTTGACCTTAAAAAATCAAGAGGAAGCTTTCGGGACGAAGAGCCGCCGTCTCGAGGCGGAACCTGGGCAGAACCAATCTAGGGCTCCGGCAGAGCTGTTCTGCCGGGGAAACTTCCCTCCCGGAGGAGGAAATCATCGCCATCGTCATCACCAACGATCCTCTCACCGAGAGGGGGTCAATCTCCATCAACATCTTCAGCAGCACCATCTCCTCTCAAACCCTAGTTCATCTCTTGTATCCGATCTTTGTCTCAAAACCTCAGATTGGTACCTGTGGGTTGCTAGTAGTGTTGATTACTCCTTGTAGTTGATGCTAGTTGGTTTATTCGGTGGAAGATCATATGTTCAAATCCTTAATGATAATTATTACTCCTCTGATTATGAACATGAATATGCTTTATAAGTAGTTAGGTTTATTCCTGAGGACATGGGAGAAGTCTTGTTATAAGTAATTATGTGAATTTGGTATTCGTTCGATATTTTGATGAGATGTATGTTGTCTCTCCTCTAGTGGTGTTATGTGAGTGTCGACTACATGACACTTCACCATTGTTTGGGCCTAGGGGAAGGCATTGGGAAATTATAAGTAGATGATGGGTTGCTAGAGTGACAGAAGTTTAAACCCTAGTTTATGCGCTGCTTCATAAGGTGTTGATTTGGATCCATATGTTTAATGCTATGGTTAGATTTATCTTAATTCTTCTTTCGTAGTTGCGGATGCTTGCGAGAAGGGTTAATCATAAGTGGGAGGCTTGTCCAAGTAAGGACAGCACCCAAGCACCGGTCCACCCACATATCAAATTATCAAAGTAACGAACGCGAATCATATGAGCATGATGAAAACTAGCTTGACAGTAATTCCCACGTGTCCTCGGAAGCGCTTTGCTTTATATAAGAGTTCGTCCAGACTTGTCCTTTGCTACAAAAAGGATTGGGCCA
The DNA here is from genome assembly GCF_018294505.1 of Triticum aestivum. Lineage (NCBI taxonomy): Eukaryota > Viridiplantae > Streptophyta > Magnoliopsida > Poales > Poaceae > Triticum > Triticum aestivum. The sequence continues at coordinate 520,375,001 of NC_057799.1, read as the reverse complement.
CCTTGCTGCACCTTAGTTACTTTTGTTACTTGTTACTCGTTACGAATTATCTTATCACACAACTATCTGTTACCGATAATTTCAGCGCTTGCAGAGAATACCTTGCTGTAATCGCTTGTCATTTCCTTCTGCTCCTCGTTGGGTTCGACACTCTTACTTATCGAAAGGACTATGATAGATGTTGGGGAACGTAGTAATTTCAAAAATTTCCTACGCACACACAACATCATGGTGATGCATAGCAACAAGAGGGGAGAGTGTTGTCCACGTATCCTCGTAGACCGTAAGCGGAAGCGTTATGACAACGCGGTTGATGTAGTCGTACGTCTTCACGATCGACCGATCCTAGTACCGAAAGTACGACACCTCCGCGATCTGCACACGTTCGGCTCGGTGACGTCCCACGAACTCACGATCCAGCAGAGTGTCGAGGGAGAGCTTCGTCAGCACGACGGCATGATGACGGTGATGATGAAGCTACCGGCGCAGGGCTTCGCCTAAGCACTGCAACGATATGACCGAGGTGGATTATGGTGGAGGGGGGCACCGCACACGGCTAAGAGATCAGTGATCAACTTGTGTGTCCATGGGGTGCCCCCTCCACCGTATAAAAAGGAGTGGAGGAGGGGGAGGGCCGGCCCTCTACTATGGCGCGCCCTGGGGAGTCCTACTCCCACCGGGAGTAGGATTCCTCCCCTTCCATGTAGTAGGAGTAGGAGAGAAGGAAAGGGAAAAGAGAAGAGAAGGAAGGAGGGGGCGCCGCCCCTCCCCCTAGTCCAATTCGGACTAGGCCTTGGGGGGCGCGTAGCCTCCCCTCTCTCTTTCCCCTAAAGCCCAATAAGGCCCATATACTCCCCGGCGAATTCCCGTAACTCTCTGGTACTCTGATAAATACCCGAATCACTCGAAACCTTTCTGTTGTCCGAATATAGTCGTCCAATATATCGATCTTTACGTCTCGACCATTTCGAGACTCCTCGTCATGTCACCGATCTCATCCGGGGCTCCTAACTACATTTCAAAACACATAAACTCATAATACCGATCGTCACCGAACGTTAAGCGTGCGGACCCTACGGGTTCGAGAACTATGTAGACATGACCGAGACTCGTCTCCGGTCAATAACCAATAGCGGAACCTGGATGCTCATATTGGCTCCCACATATTCTATGAAGATCTTTAGCGGTCAAACCGCATAACAACATACGTTGTTCCCTTTGTCATCGGTATGTTACTTGCCCAAGATTCGATCGTCGGTATCTCAATACCTAGCTCAATCTTGTTACCGGCAAGTCTCTTTACTCGTTCCGTAATGCATCATCCCGCAACTAACTCATTAGTCACATTGCTGGCAAGGCTTATAGTGATGTGCATTACCGAGAGGGCCCAGAGATACCTCTCCGACAATCGGAGTGACAAATCCTAATCTTGATCTATGCCAACTCGACAAGTACCATCGGAGACACCTGTAGAGCACCTTTGTAATCACCCAGTTATGTTGTGACGTTTGGTAGCACACAAAGTGTTCCCCCGGTATTCGGGAGTTGCATAATCTCATAGTCATAGGAACATGTATAAGTCATGAAGAAAGCAATAGCAACATACTAAACGATCAAGTGCTAAGCTAACAGAATGGGTCAAGTCAATCACATCATTGTCTAATGATGTGATCCCGTTAATCAAATGACAACTCATGTCTATGGCTAGGAAACTTAACCATCTTTGATTCAACGAGCTAGTCAAGTAGAGGCATACTAGTGACACTTAGTTTGTCTATATATTCACACATGTACTAAGTTTCCGGTTTAATGCAATTCTAGCATGAATAATAAACATTTATCATGATATAAGGAAATATAAATAACAACTTTATTATTGCCTCTAGGGCATATTTCCTTCAGTCTCCCACTTGCACTAGAGTCAATAATCTAGCTCACATCGCCATGTGATTTAATACCAATAGTTCACATCACTATGTGATTAACACCCATAGTTCACATCGTCATGTGACCAACACCCAAAGGGTTTACTAGAGTCAATAATCTAGTTCACATTGCTATGTGATTAACACCCAAAGAGTACTAAGGTGTGATCATGTTTTGCTTGTGAGAGAAGTTTAGTCAACGGGTCTGCCACATTCAGATCCGTATGTATTTTGCAAATTTCTATGTCAACAATGCTCTGCACGGAGCTACTCTAGCTAATTTCCACTTTCAATATGTATCCAGATTGAGATTTAGAGTCATCCGGATTAGTGTCAAAACTTGCATTGACATAACCCTTTACGACGAACCTTTTGTCACCTCCATAATCGAGAAACATATCCTTATTCCACTAAGGATAATTTTTGACCGCTGTCCAGTGATCTACTCCTAGATCACTATTGTACTCCCTTGCTAAACTCAGTGTAGGGTATACAATAGATCTGGTACACAGCATGGCATACTTTATAGAACCTATGGCTGAGGCATAGGGAATGACTTTCATTCTCTTTCTATCTTCTGCCGTGGTCGGGCTTTGAGTCTTACTCAATTTCACACCTTGTAACACAGGCAAGAACTCTTTCTTTGGCTGTTCCATTTTGAACTACTTCAAAATCTTGTCAAGGTATGTACTCATTGAAAAAACTTATCAAGCGTCGTGATCTATCTCTATAGATCTTGATGCTCAATATGTAAGAAGCTTCACCGAGGTCTTTATTTGAAAAGACTCCTTTCAAATACTCCTTTATGCTTTCCAGAAAATTCTATATTATTTCTGATCAACAATATGTCATTCACATATACTTATCAGAAATGTTGTAGTGCTCTGATACGTCTCCGTCGTATCTACTTTTCCAAACACTTTTGCCCTTGTTTTGGACTCTAACTTGCATGATTTGAATGGAACTAACCCGGACTGATGCTGTTTTCAGCAGAATTGCCATGGTGTTATTTTTGTGCAGAAACAAAAGTTCTCGGAATGACCTGAAAATCAACGGAGAATTATTTTGGAATTAATAAAAAATACCGGCGAAAGAATCAAGGCCAGGGGGCCCACGCCCTGTCCACAAGGGTGGGGGCGCGCCTACCCCCCTGGGCGCGCCCTCTGCCTCGTGGGCCCCCTGGAGCTCCACCGACCTCAACTCCAACTCTATATATTCGTGTTCGGGGAGAAAAAAATCAGAGAGAAAGATTCATCGCGTTTTACGATACGGAGCCGCCACCAAGCCCTAATCTTTCTCAGGAGGGCTGATCTGGAGTTTGTTCGGGGCTCCGGAGAGGGGAATCCGTCGCCATCGTCATCATCAACCATCCTCCATCACCAATTTCATGATGCTCACCGCCGTGCGTGAGTAATTCCATCGTAGGCTTGCTGGACGGTGATGGGTTGGATGAGATTTATCATGTAATCGAGTTAGTTTTGTTAGGGTTTGATCCCTAGTATCCACTATGTTCTGAGATTGATGTTGCTATGACTTTGCTATGCTTAATGCTTGTCACTAGGGCCCGAGTGCCATGATTTCAGATCCGAACCTATTATGTTTTCATGAATATATGTGAGTTCTTGATCCTATCTTGCAAGCCTATAGTCACCTACTATGTGTTATGATCCGGCAACCCCGAAGTGACAATAATCGGGACCACTCCCGGTGATGATCGTCGTTTGAGGAGTTCATGCATTCACTATGTGTTAATGCTTTGGTCCTGTACTCTATTAAAAGGAGGCCTTAATATCCCTTACGTTGTGTTTGGATGTAGGAAAAATTGCTTGGAATTGAATTGGACTGGAAATTCCAAATCTAAGATGGAAAGGAAATGGGCTCCAATTTGAATTCTATTGTTTGGATGTGCATGGAATTTATTGTTGGAATTAGAGGGTAGCACTCAATTCCAATTGCTGTTTGGATGTACAAACCATGGAATTGGATGTTTTTTGAGTTTGGACAATAGAAACTTCTGTACATGTATGAAAAAAAGTATTATGTGTATATTTGAATATATATATATATATATATTATTTTACACACATAATAACATTAAAATGTTCTGAATAAGGTCAAAACAATAACACAAGTAGAAATAAATATGGAAAAAGGAAGGATGCCAGAAAATAGTTTTAAAGTACCAAGAAAACAACATGGATAATAATTTTGGTAGTTTATGTCTCTTACACATAGCACAAGTAGATAGTTTTATGTCTCTTACACATAGCACAAGTGGATAGTTCACAAACAAGAGTCCATACATCAACTAAACAGGATAGTAACAATTAATCGAAGGTCAAGAGCCATGGCTTCCTTAACTCCTCGGGTAGCGCCATGAGTGCTTCAAACAAACGCTCATTGACAATCAATTTTCCATAAGCTCTCAACATATCACTATCTTCCAAATCTGGTACCTTCTTTAGTGCAGCAAGGATTTCTGTTGGAGGAGTCACCTTACGCATAGGAAGTGGCTCGGTTGTCTTCAAAGCATCATCAAAAGACATCTTCATCTTTCCCATCATGCACAAGATAGAATCCCCAGTGCGTTGCCTCTTCTGAGGCACCTCAGGAGCTTCTTCAACAACAGGTGTGTCTTGTGGTTCTTGAACACATTTAGCTCCTGTACTAGCACCTGCACCGGTCGCATGATCTTTTGAATATATGATATTGATAGACTCCCAATTGTGCACTACCTTGTTCCTATAGGCACGTGCTTCCTTGTTAGCCTACACAAAACACACAAATGAGATGATATTAAAGTTGCAAAAATAACCACAAGATAAATTTGGTTTTAAGTAGCTCCACATATCGAGACCACACTTCTTCACTATCAACTGATACCATGTTCTTTACCCAACCCCATCCAAAGCCACTCTGTGCAAGCATCTTGGTAATGATCTCATACTGCTTGTCAAATGTTTTGATTCTTCCTGTTATGTTTTCCTTCGTAATGTCAACATCACATGTATCCTTGACATGCTTAATGCAAGCATTATACACATGTGGCTTCCAACCATTTTGAGCACGGTCACCATTGTTGTGACGCTCAACAAGGACGGCCAACAATGCCGTGTCCATCTCATGAGTCCATGCATGTAAGGTAAACTCTACTTTTTTCCTTTTGTTTCGGCCATGCTTCTACAAGTAAAATAAATGAATGTGCATAAAAGTAAGAACAAAAGAGCAAGCACGAGTAAGGTAAACATATATATTAGTACGAACAAAAGATGAAGCATGTACAACCCATAACACACAAGGCACCATCACAGCCAGCATGCTACCACACAAAAAGGGCACCATCACCAAGCTAGCGCAAAAAAGGCACCATCAGCTAGCTATCTACTCCACCGGTACTTATCTACTCGATCTCTAGTTCTCCATGCTCCACAAGGTACTCAGCATACATCTCATCCGCAAATTGCTGCCTAAAATTGGACCACACATTTGTTTGTTGGACACTTCTAATGAAAGTAGCATCATTTGCAGGTTCAGGAGTCATAGCCACTAGCTCAGCGTCGACTTCCGGAAGCAACAAATTATCTCTCATATGCTGCCTATCCCTTGCATAGCTGTGTAACACACAACACACATTAATAAGATGAATATGCAAATATTTAATTTATCGTCAAAGAAGGAACACAGGATGCCCATATGAACAATCAAATGGACATGTGTTACCTGGTCCTTGATGACCCACAAGTATAGGGGATCTATCGTAGTCCTTTCGATAAGTAAGAGTGTCGAACCCAACGAGGAGCAGAAGGAAATGATAAGCGGTTTTCAGCAAGGTATTCTCTACAAGCACTGAAATAGTAGGTAACAGATAGTTTTGTGATAGGATAATTTGTAACGAGCAACAAGTAACAAAAGTAAATAAAGTGCAGCAAGGTGGCCCAACCCTTTTTGTAGCAAAGGACAAGCCTGGACAAACTCTTGTATAGAGAAAAGCGCTCCCGAGGACACATGGGAATTATCATCAAGCTAGTTTTCATCACGTTCATATGATTCGTGTCGGGTGGTAGGTGCGACATATGCCAACGGGTGGCTTATCATTGTGGGAGCCAGTAAGACATCGTCGGTGCCTGGAAACGGGATAAGGCGAAGACATGCACGCCGGCGAATCCTACCCAGGTTCGGGGCTCTCCGTGGAGATAACACCCCTAGTCCTGCTCTATGGGGTCTCCGGATGATCACTAGATCAATACAAGTAGCTACAAGTGCTCCTTGAGCTGTTTGGCTAGGGGAAGAAGAAGGGCAAGGCTAGCTCTCCTTTTCTCTCTATGTGGTGTGTGAAACTCTATGAGATCAACCCTTTGCATGGGTGTCCCGGGGGGTTTATATAGGCCTACCCCCCAGGGGTACAATGGTAATCCGGCTGGGCGCGGGTCCTAGCCGTCAGTGTCTGCGCTCGTCGGCTTCTCCGCCGGCCATTGGGGCCCGTCGACTGGTGGGTCCCGCCGGCTGCCGGCCTCTTGGCCGACAGGCCGGCCCCACCGCTTAGGGGCCTTGTTGGCGGCTGGTTACTGTTGCCTCGTCCCTGATGACGAGGGCTTTGTCGAGGTAAGCGTGGCTACAGTGCCGCCGCCTTGCGGGCTCTCACTGTAGCCTCACCTCGTCTTGTCTCCTTAATGATGCACATGTTTTAAGGGAGGGAGGTAGCTGGCTATTGGGAGCCGGCTACGCCCCAGGCCGACTAGGGGAGGCCTGGCCGCCTTCGAGCGTCTCTCTGGCTAAAGGGGCCCGCCGCCCGCCGCCCGCGGGCCATACTGGCGCCTGTCATGGGTGACGTCGAGGTCAACATGGCTACAGTGCCGCGCCGGACGGGGGATGGCTGACCCGTACGGCGCCCTGTGGTCATGCTTGTTCCGGGTTTCGGGGGTAGTGGGCTGTACTGCGGCCACGCCCCGCCTTATCACCGTTATGTGGATGCAGTCTTGGTGGGTGCAGTCTTGGCCGGCTTCTGGGAGTCGGCTCTCTTCATGGCCGGCTTCTGGGAGTCGGTCCTCTTGGGGCCGGCTTCCTGGAGTCGGCCATCTCGTAGCTTTCTTCGGGAAGGTTTTTGAGGCCGAGTCGCCTTCTGGTAGTCGGCCCTGGAGATAGCCGGCCGGAGGAAGGCGGCCCCATGCTCTGGATGCTTGAAGGCTCGATTGGCCTGATAATTTTTCGAAGAGCCAGGGGGAGTCGGTTAGGCTACCCGTGGCCATTTACTCCGACAGTAGTCCCCGAAGCTGGTTGGGCTTCGAGGCTGAGAGGAGGTCGAGAAGCTCGGTCAGCTTCTTATCTTGACGAGCCAGCAGCTGGGAGCCGGCTTCGGTTGGGCGCGCCGTCTTGGCGAAATTTCTAAAGTCTGAAGGCGGGAGTCAGTTGGTGAGCGCGTCGGGCTGCGGGCCGGCCGCTCGCCGCCCGCGAACCACGTGGCATCCTCCGGCTGAAAAAAGCCTGCCAACCCACGCGCGCGACAGGACGTCGCCGCAGGCCGGGGGCCCACCACTCCTACGCCTAGGCCCAGGCGCGGATTCTCTGTGGCCCAAAGCTGGCCGCACGCCTTCCGGCGGCGGTTTTTGCACGCCGTTAGGGCGCAATAATCATGGGACGTGGGGGAGTGGGCGCAGTTAATCCCACGTTCACCCCCACGCCTCGCCTCCTCGGCTTCGCCGCACGAGGCTATAAGTAGGGGGAGGAGGGGAAGCGGCAGACGCTCGCATGCTCCTCCTCTCTCCGCCATCTTCTTCCTCCTCCTTTCCATCGCAGCAGCGTCTCGCCGCCGCGCCGTCCCGCCAACATTCGCACCACCCCGCAGCTTTGCCGCCGCGAGGCCGTGCTTTCTCCGCCGCCGCACCCTTTCTCGCCAGCTTCTCGCCCTCATGCAGTACGGCGGGACTGGGACGGCTCCAACGTCCATATGGACCACATCGACTTCCTCCGCAAGACGCGGCGGTTGCCCGGCAAGGACCAGGTGCGGGTCCGTCTCGCGCCGGAGAAGGAGATCACGCCGGCGCCGGAGGAAGGCGAGCGGGTAATCTTTCGCTCGCACTTTCTACGCGGCCTCGGTCTGCCCGCGAGCGCCTTCTTCCGTTCCTTCCTCGAGTTTTATCAGCTCCAGCCGCACCACCTCACTCCAAACACGGTGGTGCTGCTGTCCACCTTCGTCACCCTGTGCAAGGGCTTTCTTGGCATTCTCCCCATCCTCGAGATCTGGGGGGAATTCTTCCAAACCAAGCTCGACACCCGCATGCAGGGCGTGCCGGCTCAGAGTGGCGCCTTCATCGCGATGCGGAGGCCGGCAGCCGACAACCCCTTCCCCGTCATCACGCTGATCCAGTCAGTGAAGCGCTGGCAGAAGTCGTACTTCTACATGAAGAACGTCGCCCGCAAGGCGACTACATCAACTTGCCGGCTTACGTAGCCGGCCCGCCGGCTGGGAGGCGGCCCCAGTGGTCCTATCGGGCCGTGACGCTGTCGCCGGCTGGAGCCGCGGCCGTCGCCCGACTCTGGGTAATGATCCAGTCGGAGGGCCTGACTGGGTCCGACCTGCTGGCCGCCTTCGTCGCGCGCCGGGTGCTTCCGCTTCAAAGCCGCCCTCATCTGATCTGTCAGATGAGCGGCCAACTCGATCCGAGTCGGATGTGCACCAAGGATATGCCTCACGACGAGGTGGCTCATATGGTGAATTATCTTGCGAACTGCAAGCTCTCCGCAGAGTGGCGGTTTGGCAAGGAGCCGTACTCCCGTGCTCATCCCCCGCCTACGGTATGCTTTCTTTATCCTTTCTTCTCTTAGTTTTGTCGCCAAGTTTTTCTTGGCCGACTCTGACCAGTTGGCACGTCTTGGCAGAGCCCTCTCCTTCGACCTGCGGCCGGGTCGGCGGCGGATCGCCGATTTCTCCCCGACCGGGCAGAGCATGACTTGGAGGACCCCGACTTGGGGGCGGCCGCCATGGACGACAACACCGAGGCGGGAGGCGGCGACGCAGGAGGCGACGGGCTTGGAGTCAGCTTCGACGACTAGCCGGATGACGACGAGGCGGAAATCGTCCCACGCCGCCAGCCGGCGTCCGGCCATGGCGAGGGTTCCTCCGCCGCGCCGCCTGCTCGGGGTGGCGCGCAGAAGCACCGGGCCGCGTCGGGCTTGTTTGGCAGTCGGCCGAAGAAGCCCAAGGGCGGGGCGGCGGCGACCAGACGGGATGAGGCGGCCGCGAAGGCGGCCCGCTTCCGCAAGGTGGTTAAGCAGCTGCAAACGGGTTCGGCGTAAGTGTAGACTCTCTTGCATATTCTTTCTTCTTTCCTTGTCGATTCCTGAATCCTTGTCTTGTCTCAAAAATCAGGGCTCCGCTTTCTCTTGAGCGGGTTGCTGCCGCCTCCGTGGTTGGATCGCCGGGAGGATCCGGGAGCACCCGCCGTGTGGACCCCCGCGCCGAGCTTCAAGCGGCGACGGAGCGAAATGCGCGGGAGGCGCGGGAGGAGCGGGAGGCGGAAGAGCTGAGAGCGGCTGCCGCCAAGGCGGCACAGGAGGAGGCGGAGGAGTCGGCGAAGGCACGTGCCGATGCGGCGGCCAAGGCCCAGGCGGAGGTTGCAGCTGCAGCGACAGCGGAGGGGGCCTTGCTTGTCACCCTCCTGCGTGTCGCGGCGCCCGAGATCCCGAAGCCCCCGCCGGAGGAAGCCGGCGGCGACCTGCCGGGGTTGGAGAGGGAGGACGACGTCGTCGTCCAGAAGAGGGAGGCGGCACTGCCCTCGCCGACCGGGGCGGCCCAAGGCAGCCGGCCTAACGCGCCGCCTGCGCAATCGGCTGGAGGCGAGCCGGCCGTGAGGACGGACCTGGTGGTCCAGTCGCCATCGCGCCAGCACGCGGGGAAGGCAACCTCGGCTCCGGACCCGCAGAAGGCCGCAGGCTCCAGCTCGTCGGCCCAGGACGTGGAGGCGGCCAGCGCCAGCTCGGGGTGGACGCCGGGTGGTGGGACGGCCGTGGTGAATGTGGTGGCGCAAGAAGTCCGAAACCGGCTTCAGTCCCAGGCCGCGGTGCTAAGGCAGTATAATGACGAGTTCCTCGCGACACGGGCGGCCATTCGGGTAAGTCTTCCCATTTTTTGCTTCTTGATCTTGGTTTCTTCCGTGGGGGCGTGTCAGCGCACCCACTGGGTGTAGTCCCCGAGTTCCGAGTCGGCTGTTGAGCAGGCGACTTGGAACTTCCTAGTAGGCTTTGTTTGCTATCTTGTTCTCATTTGCTTCTCTGTCCGACTTGTAGGACTACCACAACCTCCGTGCGGCTGCCTTCAACTCCCAGGCTCGGGAGCTGACCCAGAAGACTTCTGATCTAGCTGAGAGCCGGGGTAAGTGCTTCATCTTTTATCTCACGTGGGGGCGCGTCAGCGCACCCACTGGGTGTAGTCCCTGAGATTCGGGCCGACTGCTGAGCAGTCGGGTCGGATCTTTCTTGACGACTTCTTTCTTATTGCTCTTTTCTTCTCTGCCATATCTGCAGCGGCCAATGCCAAACTGAGGGAGCAGCTAGGTGGGACTCTGGCCGCCCTTCGCGCTAAGGAAGCCGAGTTCGACGCCTGGGCTCAGGAGCGTGACCGCCTGGTCAAGAAGCTGGCCGACCAGGAGGAGAGCCACAAGGCGGCCCCTGAAGGCGGTGCAGGATAGCGAGGCCGCCCTCCAAGCCGATATGAGACTGAGGCGGCGAGCTGGACCGAGGCGAGACAGTCGTTGATCAACGGCTACGGCCAGATCGAAGACTTGGTTGACGGTAGGCCGCCCTCTTCTTCGTTCCTTGCTTGCCACTTGCCGTTTGGTTCACTCTCTAACTTGGTATTTTTCTCTTCTTTCTCTTTCTTTCTTGAGCAGAGTACTTCCCTGGCTACTCTACTGCCGCCAACCAGGTCGTCGAGGCCCACCGCGAGGCGCAAAGGCAGGCTGGCGCCAAAATCGTGCCGAACGCTCGCCGGTCGCTTGAGGAACAGCTCCTGGCGATTCAAGCCCGCCTCCAGCCGGCTCACCGCATGCTCCGCCGGCTTCAGCGTGTTGGGGCGCAGGTGCTGGCCGCTCTCTGGCCCGGCAAGGTGATTCCCCGCACCCCCAGTCAGACTGCCGACTGGTTGGAGGTAGCGGCCGACCGCTTCGAGGCCTGGAAGGCTTCTGCGGCTCGGTCCGGCGCCAGGCGGGCGCTGGAGTTGGAGCCGGTGCGGCCGGCTATCATCCATGTCGGGTGGTTGGTGCGACATATGCCAACGGGTGGCTTATCATTGTGGGTGCCAATAAGACATCGCCGGTGCCTGGAAACGGGATGAGGCGAAGACATGCATGCCGGCGGATCTTACCCAGGTTCGGGGCTCTCCGAGGAGATAACACCCCTAGTCCTGCTCTGCGGGGTCTCCGCATGATCACTAGATCAGGTAAAGTAGCTACAATCGCTCCTAGAGCTGTTGGGTTCAAGGGAGAAGAAGAACAAGGCTAGCTCTCGCTTCTCTCTATCTCTATGGTGTGTGTGTGCTGTGCTTTGAAGCTGACCCTTTGCATGGGTGCTCCGGGGGGTTTATATAGGCCTACCCCCCGGGGGTACAATTTTAATCCGGCTGGGCTCTGGACCCAGCCGTCAGTGTCTACGCTCGCCGGCTTCTCCGCCGGCTATTGGGTCCCGCCGACTGGTGGGTCCCGCCGGCTGCCGGCCTCTCGGTCGACAGGCCGGCCCCACCGCCTAGGGTCTTGTCGGCGGCCGCTTACTGTAGCCTCACCTCTGATGACGAGGGCTTCGTCGAGGTAAGCGTGGCTACAGTGTGCCGCCTCGAGGGCTCTCACCGTAGCCTTACCTCGTCTTGTCTCCTTAATGTGGCTCCTGTTTCGAGGGAGGGGGTAGCCGACTTCTGGGAGCCGGCTACGCCCTTGGCCGACTGAGGGAGGCCGGGCCGCCTCCGCGCCTCTCTCTGGCGGAAGGGACCCGCCGCCTGTGGGTTGTACGGGGGTCAGTCGTGGATACGTCGAGGCTAGCATGGCTACAGTGCCGAGCCGAACGGGAGGCGGCCGTCCCGTACGGTCTCCTGTGGCCATGCCTGCCTCGGGCTTCGGGGGTAATGGGTCGCACTGTGGCCACACCCCGTCTTGTCACCGTTATGTGGGTGTAGCTTTGGTGGTTGTGGTCTCGGCCGGCTTCTTGGAGTCGGCGCTCTTCGAGGCCGGCTCCCTGGAGTCGGCCACCCCGCGGTTGTCCTGGGGAGGAGGTTGCCGAGGCTGGACCGCCTCCCGTGAGTCGACTTCGGGGGTAGCCGGCCAGGGGAGGTGGTCCAATGCTTGGAGTACTTGGAGGCCCAAAGGCCTGATAATTTTTTCAGAAGAACCAGGGGCAGTCGGTTAGGCTACCCGTGGCCATTTACTCCGACAGTAGTCCCCGAAGCTGATTGTGCTTCGAGGTTGGGTAGGAGTTGAGAAGCTCGATCAGCTTCCTATCTTAACAAGCCGGCAGCTGGGAGCCGGCTTTGGTTAGGCGCGCCGCCTTGGTTGAAAACTCTGGAGTCGGAGGGCGGGAGTTCGCCAGTGCGTGCTCCGGGCCGCGGGCCGGCCACTTGCCGTCTGCGAACCACGTGGCCCCTCTTGGCCGGAAAGCCTGCCAGCCCACGCGCGCGACGGGTCGTTGCCGCAGGGCGGGGGGCCGCCACGCCCTCGCCCGGGCCCAGGCGCGGATTCTCTGCATCCCAAAACCGCCCGCATGTCTTCTTGCGGCAGTTTCGGCTTGCTTTTAGGGCGCAATAATCGCGAGGCATGGGGGGAATGGGTGCAGTTAATCCCACGTCTCCCCCCACGTCCGGCCTCCCCGGCCTCGCCTCGTGAGGCTATAAGTAGGGGGAGAGGGAGAGCGGCAGGCTCTCGCACGCTCCTCCTCCTTCCACCGTCTTCTTCTTGCCGTTTCTCGTGACAGCGCCTCGCCGCCGCGCTTTTCCACTATTCGCTCCTCCGTTGCCGCACTGGTTCTCACCATGCCTCCCGCCACGGAACAATATGGCGGGGATTGGGACGGCTCCAATGTCCACGAAGATCACGTCGAGTTCCTCCGCCAGACGCGGCGGCTGCCCGGCGCGGACAAGGTGGAGGTCCGCCTCGCACCGGCGAGAGAAATTACGCCGGAGCCGCGGGAGGGCGAGCGGGTGGTCTTCCGCTCGCACTTCTTGTGCGGCATCGGCCTGCCAGTGAGCGCCTTCTTCCGCTCCTGGCTCGATTTCTACCAGCTCCAGCCGCACCACCTTACCCCAAACGCGGTGGTGCTGCTGTCAGCCTTCGTCACCCTGTGCGAGGGCTACCTCGGCGTCCTCCCTACCCTCGAGCTCTGGGGGGAGTTCTTCCAGTCCAAGCTGGGCACACGCATGCAGGGCGTGCCGGCTCAGACTGGCGCCTTCATCGCGTCGCGGAGGTCGGTCGCCGACAACCCCTTCCCCGTCATCACGCTGATCCAATCGGTGAAGAAGTGGCAAAAGTCGTACTTCTACGTGCGGAACATCGCCCCACGGGGCGACTACATCAACCTGCCGGCTTACGTAGCCGGCCCACCGGCGGGCAGGCGGCCCCAGTGGTCCTTCCGGGCCGTGACTCTGACGCCGGCCGGGTCCGCAGCCGTCGCCCGAGTGCGAGTGCTGACCCAGTCGGAGGGCTTGACGGGGCCCGACCTGCTGGCCGCCTTCGTGACGCGCCGGGTACTTCCGCTCCAGAGCCGTCCTCATCTGATCTGTCAGATGAGCGGCCAGCTCGATCCGAGCCGAATGTGCACCAAGGACATGCCGCACGCGGAGGTCGCCTATATGGTGAACTACCTCGCGAACTGCAAATTCACCGAAGAGTGGCAGTTCGGCAAGGAGCCATATAGCCGAGCCAATCCGCCGCCTACGGTATGTTCTCCTTGTCTCTTTTTCTTCTCTTAACCTTGTTGCCGAGTTCTTTTGGCCGACTCTAACTTAGTCGGCTTGTTTTTCGACAGAGCCCTCTTCTTCGGCCGGCCGGTGGTTCAGACGCGGAGCGTCGGTTCGCCCCCGACCGGACGGAACATGATCTGGAGGACCCCGACATGGGGGCGGCCGCTATGGACGACAACATCGAGCCGGGTGGTGGCCAAGCCGGCGGCGAAGCAGGCGGCTCCGGGCACGGAGTCACCTTCGACGACTGGCCGGACTCCGATGAGGCCGAAGTCGGCCCGCGCCGCCGGCCGGTATCTGGACACGGCGCGGGTTCCTCCGCTGCACCGCCTGCTCGGGGCGGAGGGCAGAAGCGTCGCGCCGCCCATGGTTTGTTCGGCAGTCGGACGAAGAAAACCCAGGGGCGGGGCGGCAGCCACCAGGCGGGAGGAGGCGGCCGCGAAGGCGGCTCGCTTCCGCAAGATGGTGAAGCAACCGCAGACCGTGTCGGCGTAAGTTCACTTTCTTTCGTATACTCTTTTTTCTTTCTTTTCTCTGGTGGTTCCTAAACCCTTGTCTTTTTCTCCAACAATCAGAGCTCCGTTGTCGCTTGAGTGGGCGGCTGTCGCCTCCGTCGTCGAGTCGCCGAGGGGGTCTGGGAGCACCACTCGCCGTGTGGACCCCCGCGCCGAGCTTCAGGCGGCGACGGAACGGAACGCGCGGGAAGCGCGGGAGGAGCAAGAGCGCGGGAGGCGGAGGCACGGAAGGCGGCCGCCGCCCAGGCGGCACGGGAGGAGGAGGCGGCGAAGGCGCTCGCCGATGCCGCAGCCAGGGCCCAAGCGGAGGCTGAAGCTGCAGCGGCGGCGGGGGAGGTCCTGATGGTCACCCCGCTGCGCGTCGTAGCGCCTGGGGACATGGAGCCCTCGCCAGAAGGGGCCAGCGGCGACCAGCCAGGACTTGAGAGGGACGACGACGTCATCGTCCTGGAGAGGGCGCCGGTGCCGACCCCGCCAACTGGGGCGGCTCAAGGCGGCAGGCCTGATCCGCCGCCTGCGCAGTCGGCGGGGGGCGAGCCAGTCGCAAGGACTGAGATGGCGGTCCGGATGCCCCCGAGTCGTCGTGCGGGGAAAGCTGCGTCGGAGCCACAGAAGGCCGCGTCGGAGCCGCAGCCGGCCGTGGGCTCCAGCTCGTCGGCCCAAGATGCGGAGGCGGCCAGTGCTACCTCGGGGTGGACGCCAGGCGGAGGGACGACCGTGATGAACGTGGCCGCGCAGGACGTCCGGACCCGGCTCCAGGGCCAGGCTATGGCGCTGAGGCAGTTCACCGACGAGTTCCTTGCGACGCGGGCGGCCATCCGGGTTAGTCTTCCCATCTTGCTTATTCTTGACTTTGATTTCTTCTTGATCTTGATTTCTTCCGTGGGGGCACGTCAGCGCACCCACTGGGTGTAGTCCCCGAGTTCCGAGTCGGCTGCTGAGCAGGCGGCTTGGAACTTCTTAGTGGATTTGTCTTTGCTATTCCTGCTCTTACTTCGATCTTCTGTCTATCTTGCAGGACTACCACAATCTTCGTGCGGCCGCCTTCAACTCCCAGGCTCGGGAGCTGACCCAGAAGACCGCCGACCTTACTGAGAGCCGAGGTATGTGCTTTGCTCTTCATCTCATGTGGGGGCGCATCGGCGCACCCACTGGGTGTAGTCCCCGAGATCCGGGCCGACTGCTGAGCAGTCGGGTCGGATCTTCCTTGACGACTTCCTATTACTGTTCTTTCTTTTTCTGCCGTCTCTGCAGCGGCCAACGCCGGTCTGAGGGCACAGCTGGGGGAGTCTCAGACTGCCCTTCGTGCCAAGGATGCCGAGCTCGCCGCCTTGGTGCAGGAACGCGACCGCCTGGCCAAGAAGTTGGCCGACCAGGAGGAAGGCCACAAGGCGGCTCTGAAGGTGGTGCAGGACCGCGAAGCCGCCCTCCAGGCCGAGTACGAGACGGAGGCGGCTGGCTGGGCTGAGGCCAGGCAGACTCTGATCTCTGGCTATGGTCAGATCGAAGATCTGGTTGACGGTAAGCCGCCTACCTCTTCGTCCTTTCTTGCCATCTGCCACTTTTGGCTCTTTTTCTGACTTGGTGCTCTTTTCTTCTTTTTTTTGCGCAGAATATTTCCCTGGCTATTCTACTGCTGCCAACCAGACCATCGAGGCCCGCCGCCAGGCGCGGAGGCAGGCTGGCTTCGAGATTTCGCCAACCGCCGGCCGTTCGCTGGAGGAGCAGCTCTTGGCGATCCAGGCCCGTATCCAGCCGGCTCACCGACTGCTCCACCGGCTTCAGCGTGCCGGGGCGCAAGTCTTGGCCGCCCTCTGGCCCGGCCAAGTGGTTCCTCGCACCCCCAGTCGGACTGCCAACTGGCTGGAGGTGGCAGTTGGCCGCTTCGAAGCCTGGAAGGCCTCGGCGGCTCGCTCCGGCGCCAGGCGGGCGCTGGAGTTCGTCAAGGCCTGGTATCCCGGCCTGAGCCTGGATCAGCTGGCTACCTGGCGGCAGCAAGCCGACACGGAGCTGGAGCCGGCGCGGCCGCCTATCATCTGGCGGGCTTCGGCGATCGCCGACTACACCGACACCAGCGTCTTCGCCCCCGAGGTAGACGACAACGGTGTTGCCCAGCCGGAGGAGTGGTTCGGGCTGAACCCGGCGGACGGTGAGGACTCGGCGGAGGAGATCGACTCCAGCGACGAGGGCGAAGAGGAGGAGGGTGAAGACGCCGAGCCGGCTGGTGGAGCAGCCGACCAGCCTCAGCTTGACCGCGCCTCCAGCACTACGTCGCGTGCGAGTGCGTCGCCAGCCACTGGTGGTGACCAAGCCGAGACCCGCTAGGCGGCCACTCCTTCAGCCGGCGGGGCCGTCTCCACCGACCAGCCCGGCTTCCGCGCCACGCCCTAGTCTGTCATCTTTTGTTTTCCTGTCTTGTTACTTTTGGAACAATGTTTGGTTAAGTCTGCACAATTCCACCCACTGGGTGTATTCGAACTTATGCCCGTTGCCGGCCTGTTGGGGGCTTTATATGTATATATAACTTATGCATGCATTTGGCCTTTCCTTGTACTTTGCTTTTTATCCTTCCGCTTTTTCCTTTGCCGCCCTCCCTTGGTTGCTGCCTCCCCAGTCCAACAGTTGCTCTGCAATCTGTAGCTGGAGGAGTGCTTGGCCGATTGGGGGGGAGTACTCTAGCTTTGCTGGACTAAAGCTAATTGTTTAGGAAGCCGGCTAGCCGGCTGTTCTGACAGCCGGCAGGCGTGTTTGGAGGCCGTCCTTTTGCTATTATAAGTTCGTTGGTCCTTAGCCGTTTTTCGTGTGGGCATCCTTTCTGCCTTGCCTCTTGCTAGTCGGATAGTCGGTTCTTCGAGCTGTGACTTTCAACAAGAGAGGACTCGAGAGCCGGCACACTACTTTTCTGACTTTAGGTAGAACTTTTAATATAGCTCAAGGCGGCCAGTCCCGGGGCCGACTAATTGAACCCGGTGCCAGACAAGAAATCAAATGTAATAATACATTCATGGATATGACACTTGTCATTCATAGATAAACAAAGGCAGTCTCCGAGTACTGTTCGGGGGGCCTGTTGGTTTGCACTTAATACAAAAGGTAGCATGATACATACTGCTTTTAACTGTAAAATCGTCTCAGGAGGTTTGCGTTCCATGGTCGCTCCAACTCCTTGCCGGAGTCACCTCTCTTGCGTGCTCTTGGTTTTTGTGCGTCGATCAAGTAGTAGGAGTCGTTGCCGAGTGCCTTGCTCACGACGAAGGGGCCTTCCCAAGGGGCCGAGAGCTTGTGCTGGCCGGCTGTTCGCTGGATCAGCCGGAGCACAAGGTCGCCCTCTTGGAAGGATCTTGGCTTGACCTTGCGGTTGTAGTAGCGGCGCAACCCTTGCTGGTAGATGGCGGACCGGCTGAGTGCTAACAGCCGGCCTTCTTCCAGTAGGTCGACGCCGTCTTCTCTTGCTTCTTTGGCCTCCTCCTCTGTGTACATGGTGATCCGAGGCGAGTCGAACTCGATGTCTGTTGGGATGACAGCCTCGGCACCGTACACGAGGAAAAATGGAGTGAAGCCGGTTGACTTGTTGGGTGTAGTGCGCAGACTCCAGAGGACAACCGGCAGCTCATCGAGCCAGCAGCCGGCCGATCGCTCCAGTGGTACAACCAGTCGGGGCTTGATGCCGGAGAGGATGAGTCCATTTGCTCGCTCGACCTGGCCGTTTGACTGCGGGTGGGCAACGGATGCTAGGTCCAGTCGGATGCCCTGCGTCGCGCAGAAACGTGCCAGTGCTCCTTTGGCGAAGTTCGTGCCGTTGTCGGTGATGATGCTGTGCGGCACGCCGTACCGAGTAGTGATGTCAGTGATGAATGTCACGGCAGTCGGCCCGTTCAGCTTCTTGATTGGCTTTGCTTCGATCCACTTTGTGAACTTGTCCACAGCAACAAGTAGATGTGTCAGGCCGCCGCGGGCTATCTTGAAAGGGCCCACCATGTCCAGTCCCCAGACGGCAAAAGGCCAGGTGAGGGGAATGGTCTTGAGTCCAGAAGCCGGCAGGTGTTGCTTGGAACTAAAAACTTGGCATCCTCTGCAGCTCTTGACTATTTCTTTAGCATCCTCCAAGGCAGTCGGCTAGAAGAAACCATGGCGGAAAGCCTTGGCCACAAGTGATCTTGAGGCTGTGTGGTGGCCGCATTCGCCTTGGTGGATGTCTTTGAGGATTGCCACTCCTTTTTCTGGCTCGACACAGCGCTGGAAGACCCCAGTGACGCTGCGCTTCACAAGCTCTCTGTTATTATTGTATATGCTGCGGCTCGTCGTTGCACCAGTCTCGCTGAGATCTCATCAGCCGGTAGCTCTCTGCTGACTAGGAACTTGAGGATGGGCTGGGCCCATGACGGAGCTGTGACTTCTTCTTCTGTTAATGTAGCCACCATGACTCGGGTGGGTGGGTTGGGTGGCATGGAGTTGGAGTCGGCCACCGCTTCTTGTGTCGTTGCAGTCCCCGGGCCGACTGCTGCAGTCCCCGGGCCGGGTTCTGAAGTCCCCGGGCCGGGTGCGACTACGGCAGTCCCCGGGCCAGTTGTCGAAGTCCCCGTGCTGCCTGCGGGGTTTCTCCAGTCGGATCCGGCTGTATCTGGCGCAGGCGGTACGAAGATGGAATCCGACTCTGGAGACGGCTTGATGGACGGCTTGAGGAGGCGTTGGAGGGAGACGCCAGTCGGTATGGCCTGTCGGGTGGAGCCGATCCGTGCTAGGGCATCTGCTTGGTCGTTGTCGGCCCTTGGCACGTGGAGGAACTCGCACCCTTTGAAGTATCCGCTGATCTGCTGGACGAGGAATCGATAGCTCGCCATGTTCGCGTCCTTGGCGTCCCAGTCGCCAGACGACTACTGGACCACCAAGTCTGAGTCGCCGTAACACAGGATCCGGCGTATGCCGAGCTCTTTGGCTAGCCGGAGCCCGTGTACGAGCGCCTCGTACTTGGCCAATTTGTTGGAGGCGGCGAAGTGGATCTGCAGCGTGTACTTGAGCTTGTCGCCTTTGGGAGAGGTGAGGACGATCCCGGATCCCGGGGTAGTCCGTGCCTGCGTCGGACGCAGGCTCGTCGGAGATGCGAGTCTCGCCGAGTAGATCGGCGAGGCAGCTCGCTGCGCAGGCATCGTTGACGCCCTGCAGCGCGTCGAGGCAAACGCCATCGGGCGCAGCAGGCTGGCTGCGCTCGCGAGGGAGGAAGAGGGTTCCCTTCCAGAACAGGTCTCCGGACGATGATGCACCTGGCCCCACGGTGGGCGCCAAATGTCGGGTGGTTGGTGCAACATATGCCAACGGGTGGCTTATCATTGTGGGTGCCAATAAGACATCGCCGGTGCCTGGAAACGGGATGAGGCGAAGACATGCACGCCGGCGGATCTTACCCAGGTTCGGGGCTCTCCGAGGAGATAACACCCCTAGTCCTGCTCTGCGGGGTCTCCGCATGATCACTAGATCAGGTAAAGTAGCTACAATCGCTCCTAGAGCTGTTGGGTTCAAGGGAGAAGAAGAACAAGGCTAGCTCTCGCTTCTCTCTATCTCTATGGTGTGTGTGTGTGCTGTGCTTTGAAGCTGACCCTTTGCATGGGTGCTCTGGGGGGTTTATATAGGCCTACCCCCCGGGGGTACAATTGTAATCCGGCTGGGCTCTGGACCCAGCCGTCAGTGTCTACGCTCGCCGGCTTCTCCGTCGGATATTGGGGCCCGCCGACTAGTGGGTCCCGCCGGCTGCCGGCCTCTTGGTCGACAGGCCGGCCCCACCGCCTAGGGTCTTGTCGGCGGCCGCTTACTGTAGCCTCGCCTCTGATGACGAGGGCTTCGTCGAGGTAAGCGTGGCTACAGTGTGCCGCCTCGAGGGCTCTCACCGTAGCCTTACCTCGTCTTGTCTCCTTAATGTGGCTCCTGTTTCGAGGGAGGGGGTAGCCGATTTCTGGGAGCCGGCTACGCCCTTGGCCGACTGGGGGAGGCCGGGCCGCCTCCGCGCCTCTCTCTGGCGGAAGGGACCCGCCGACTGTGGGTCATACGGGGGTTTGTCGTGGATGACGTCGAGGCTAGCATGGCTTCAGTGCCGAGCCGAACGGGAGGCGGCCGTCCCGTACGGTCTCCTGTGGCCATGCCTGCCTCGGGCTTCGGGGGTAATGGGTCGCACTGTGGCCACACCCCGTCTTGTCACCGTTATGTGGGTGTAGCTTTGGTGGTTGTGGTCTCGGCCGGCTTCTTGGAGTCGGCGCTCTTCGAGGCCGGCTCCCTGGAGTCGGCCACCCCGCGGTTGTCCTGGGGAGGGAGGTTGCCGAGGCTGGACCGCCTCCCGTGAGTCGGCTTCGGGGGTAGCCGGCCAGGGGAGGTGGTCCAATGCTTGGAGTACTTGGAGGCCCAAAGGCCTGATAATTTTTTCAGAAGAACCAGGGGCAGTCGGTTAGGCTACCCGTGGCCATTTACTCCGACAATCCAGCATGCCTCGGCGATCGCCGACTACACCGACACCGGCGCCTTTGCTCCTTAGGTGGACGACAACGGCGTTGCCCAGCCAGAGGAGTGGTTCGGGCTGAACCCAGCAGATGGCAAGGACTCGGCGGAGGAGATCGACTCCAGCGACGAGGGCGAGGAGGAGGAGGAGGGTGAAGACGCCGTGCCAGATGGTGGAGCAGCCGGCCAGCCTCAGCTTGACCGTGCCTCCAGCAACAAGGCGTGTGCGAGCGCACCGCGTGCAGCCGGCGATGATCAAGCCGAGACTCGCCAGCCGGCCACTCCTCCAGCCGGCGCTGCCGTCTCCACCGACCAGCCCGGCTCCCCTGCTGCGCCCTTAGTCTAATCTGCCGCCTTTACTTTCCTGTTTTATTACTCTTTGAACAATGTTTCGTTAAGTTTGCGCAGTTCCACCCACTGGGGGTGTATTCAAACTATATTGACTGCCGGCCTGTTGAAGGCGTTACGTGTAAATATAATCATGCATGTGTTTGGCTTTCCATTGTTCTTTGCTTTTCATCCTTTGGCTGTTTCCTTTGCCGCCCTCCCTTGGTTGCCGCTTTCCCAGCCGGACAGCTGCTCTGCAGTCTGTGGCTGGAGAAGTGCTTGGCCGGTTGGGAGGGTAAGTACTCTAGCTTTCTTGGATTGTAGCGAAGTGACTGGGAAGCCGGTCAGCCGGCTATTTTGACAGCCGGTAGGCGTGGTTGGAGGCCGGCTTGTGTTATATAAGTTCGTTAGTCCTTAGCCGTTTTTCGTGTGGGCATCCTTTCTGCCTTTGGCTCTTGCCAGTCGGACAGTCGGTTCTTCGAGCTGCGACTTACAACAAGAGAGGGCTCGGGTGCAGGCACACTACTTGTCTGACTTCAGGTAGAACTTTTAATATAACTTAAGGCGGCCAGTCCCCGGGCCGACTAGTCGAACCCGGTGCCAGATAGAAAATCAAATGTAATAGTACATTCATGGGTATGACACTCGTCATTCATAGATAAAGGAGGGCAGTCCCCGAGTGCGCCTCGGGGGGCCCGTTGTCTTGTACTTAATACAAAAAGGTAGCATGATACATACTGCTTTTAACTGTAAAATCTTCTCAGGAGATTGGCGTTCCATGGTCGTTCCGACTCCTTGCCGGAATCATCCCTCTTGCGTGCTCTTGGCTTCTGTGCGTCGATCAGGTAGTAGGAGTCGTTGCCTAGGGCCTTGCTGATGACGAAAGGGCCTTCCCAAGGGGCCGAGAGCTTATGCTGGCCGGCTGTTCGCTGGATCAGCCGGAGCACAAGATTGCCCTCTTGGAAGGATCTTGGCTTGACCCTCTGGTTGTGGTAACGGCGCAAACCCTGCTGGTAGATGGCGGACCGGCTGAGTGCTAACAGCCGGCCTTCTTCCAGCAGGTCGACGCCGTCTTCTCGCGCTTCCTTGGCCTCCGCCTCCGTGTGCATGGTGACCCGAGGCGAGTCGAACTCGATGTCAGTTGGGATGACAACCTCGGCACCATATACAAGGAAGAAAGGAGTGAAGCCGGTTGACTTGTTCGGGGTAGTGCGCAGACTCCAGATGACAGCCGGCAGCTCATCGAGCCAGTAGCCGGCCGAACGCTCCAGTGGTACGACCAGTCGGGGCTTGATGCCGGAGAGGATGAGGCCGTTTGCTCGCTCGACCTTGCCGTTTGACTGCGGGTGGGAACGGACGCTAAGTCCAGTTGGATGCCCTGTGTCGCGCAGAAACGTGCCAGTGCTCCCTTGGCAAAATTCGTGCCGTTGTCGGTGATGATGTTGTGTGGTACACCATACCGAGTAGTGATGTCTGCGATGAATGTCACGGCAGTCGGCCCGTTCAGCTTCTTGATTGGCTTCGCTTCAATCCACTTGGTAAATTTGTCCACGGCGACAAGCAGATGTGTCATGCCGCCGCGGGCTGTCTTGAATGGGCCCACCATGTCCAGCCCCCAAACGGCAAAGGGCCAGGTGAGGGGGATGGTCTTGAGTGCAGAAGCCGGCAGGTGTTACTTGGAGCTGAAGACTTGGCATCCTTTGTAGCATTTGACTAATTCCTTGGCGTCTTCCAAAGCAGTCGGCCAGAAGAAACCATGGCGGAAAGCTTTGGCGACAAGTGATCTTGAGGCTGCGTGGTGGCCGCATTCGCCTTGGTGGATATCCTTGAGGATTACTATGCCCTTCTCTGGCTCGACGCAGCGCTGGAAGACTCCAGTGACGCTACGCTTAACAAGTCCTCTGTTTATTATTGCATATGCTCCGGCTCGGCACTGAACTAGTCTTGCCGAGATCTAATCAGTCGGCAGCTCTCTGTTTACTAGGAAGTTGAGGATGGGCTGGGCCCATGATGGAGTTGTGACTTCTTCTGTTGTCAGTACGGCTACTGTGACCCGGGTGGGTGGGTTGGGTGGTGGAGAGTGGGAGTCGGCCACCGCCTCTTGTGTTGCTGCAGTCCCCGGGCCGACTGCTGCAGTCCCCGGGCCGGGTTCTGAAGTCCCCGAGCCGGGTGCGACTACGGCAGTCCCCGGGCCGCTTGTCGAAGTCCCCGAGCCGCCTGTTGGGTTCCCCCAGTCGGATCCGACTGCATCAGGGGCAGGTGGTACGAAGATAGAGTCCGATTCTGGAGACGGCTTGACAGACGGTTTGAGGAGGCACTGGAGAGAGACACCGATTGGTATAGCTTGTCGGGTGGAGCCGATCCGTGCCAGGGCATCTGCTTGGTCGTTGTCGGCCCGTGGCACGTGGAGGAACTCGCACCCTTCAAAGTATCCACTGATCTGCTGGACGAGGAATCGATAGCTCGCCATGTTTGCATCCTTGGCGTCCCAGTCGCCAGATGACTGTTGGACCACCAAGTCCGAGTCGCCATAACACAGGATCCGGCGTATGCCGAGCTCTTTGGCTAGCCGGAGCCCATGTATGAGCGCCTCGTACTCAGCCACATTGTTGGAGGCGGCAAAATGGATTTGCAATGTGTATCTGAGCTTGTCGCCTTTGGGAGAGGTGAGGCCGATGCCGGCTCCCAAGCCGATGCGTATCTTGGACCCGTCGAAGTGCATCCGCCAATGAGTGGAGTCGGGAGCCGGCGGTAGGTACTGGGTCTCAGCCCAGTCGACAAGGAAGTCGGCCAATGCTTGGGACTTGATGGCGGTGCGGGGCTGGTAGAAGATCGTGTAAGGAGCCAGCGCAATGGCCCACTTAGCCACCCGGCCGGATGCATCCCGGCTGCCTATGATCTCGGCAAGCGGGGCGGTGCATACGACCATGATGGGATGCTCTTGAAAGTAGGGCTTCAGCTTCTTGGCGGCGAAGTACACTCCATAGCACATCTTCTGGTAGTGCGGGTAGTTTTGCTTTGAGGTGGAGAGTACTTCGCTCAAATAATATACCGGCCTCTGGACTAACTGAGCTCGGCCTTCTTCTGGTCGTTGGACCACGATGACTGTACTGACCACTCGGCTAGTCGCAGCAATGTAAAGGAGCATGGGCTCTTTCTCAGTCGGTGCTGCTAGGACAGGCGGTGTGGTCAGCATCTTCTTCAACTCGTGGAAAGCTTGGTCTGCTTGGTCATTCCACTCGAAGTGGGTGGATTTCTTCATGAGTCGGTACAGGGGGAGAGCCTTCTCCCCTAGCCGGCTGATAAAGCGGTTTAGGGAGGCCAGACACCCGGTGAACTTCTGAACGTCTCGCAACTTGGTGGGAATCTCCATTCTCTCAATGGCCTTGATCTTCACAGGGTTGCACTCAATGCTGCGTTCGGAGACCAAAAAGCCTAGAAGCTGGCCGTCTGGTACTCCGAACACGCATTTCTCGGGGTTGAACTTGATCTGGAATTGGCGTAAGTTGGCAAATGTTTCTTTGAGGTCTTCCAGCAGGGTGCCGCGCTTCTCCGTCTGCACCACAATATCGTCTACATAGACGTGGGCATTTCTGCCGAGTTGCTTGAGGAGGCATTTCTGCATGCAACGCTGAAAAGTGGCACCGGCATTCCTCAAGCTGAATGTCATAGTCAGGTAGCAGAAAGCTCCGAATGGTGTGATGAAGGCGGTCTTCAGGCGGTCAGCTGGGTCCAACTTGATCTGGTGGTATCCTGAGTAGGCATCCAAGAAACTCAACAGCTCGCACCCGGCTGTGGAGTGTATCACTTGATCAATCTGTGGTAGGGCAAACGGATCTTTGGGGCAGGTTTTGTTGAGGCTGGTGTAGTCTATACACATACGCCATTTGTTGTTCTTCTTCAACACCAAGACCGGGTTGGCAAGCCATTCTGGGAAAAACACTTCCATAATGAAGCCGGCGGCCAGGAGCCGGGCTATCTCTTCTCCTACGATCCTTCTCTTCTCCTCCGACAGTCGGCGGAGAGGCTTCTTGACTGGTTTCGCGTCCGCTCGGGCATGTAGCTTGTGCTCGGTGAAATCCTTCGGAACACCCGGCATGTCCTTTGGGGACCATGCAAAGATGTCTCGATTCTCACGGAGGAAGTCAATGAGATCGCCTTCCTATTTACTGTCCAGGTTTGCACCAATGACAACAAACCTCTCCGGGTTCTCCGGGTCCAGAGGTATCTTCTTCGTCTCCTTGGCCGGCTGCTTGCCGGCCATGGCCACTACTCGGTCTAGCATTTTCTTCTCTTCAGCAACCACGAGGGACTCGGCCAGTTGGCTGCTGGCTACAGCGCACTCGATGGACTTCTTGTAGTCTCCGGCTACAGTGATGATCCCCTTCGAACTCGGCATCTTCATCTTCAGATAGGCGTAGTGGGGCACAACCATGAACTTGGCCAGGGCAGGTCGGTCAAGCAAGGCGTGGTAAGGGCTCTCTAGATCCACTACTTCGAACCAGATCGCTTCACGACGAAGTGATCCTTGTCTCCGAAGAGAACATCCATCTTGATCTTGCCGATTGGGGAACAGGACAGGCCGGGTACGATGCCATGGAACACAGTCTGGCTTGTCATGAGCTGCTTCGCCTTGAGGTTCAACTTCTCCATGGTGTCGTGGTACAGTATGTTGATACTGCTTCTGCCATCAATCAACACGCGGGAGAAACGGGCAGCTCGCCTTTCCGTCGCGAGGGTGACATCCAACACCAATGCGTAGGAGCCGGGAGACGGCATCACCTCTGGGTGATCGGCCCAGCTCCAGCTGATGGG
Organism: Triticum aestivum; assembly: GCF_018294505.1. NCBI lineage: Eukaryota > Viridiplantae > Streptophyta > Magnoliopsida > Poales > Poaceae > Triticum > Triticum aestivum. The sequence continues at coordinate 520,349,001 of NC_057799.1, read as the reverse complement.
CCTTTCAGACCAATGCATGAACTCGGGGTTGCTGGAGGCGACCGCGTTGACTTCTTGGTGCTGTCGGGGCCGACTGCGCTTGTCTTCAATCTGGCTCGTGAAGACAACGTAGGCGGCGTGCTCATCTGGGAACTCATCCTGAATGGCTCAGACTGCTGGTCGAGCAGCCGGCTGCTGGGGGGCTGGAGGCGGTGGGCCGAGAGGCGGAGGCGGCACCAGCCCCTCACCCTTGGAGATCCGCGTGAGCCAATGGCACTTCCGGGTCGTGTGGTTGGATGGCTTCGCGCCGCTGTGGAACTTGCAGGGGGCATCGAGAGTTTGCTCGTAGGAGAAGGCTGGCTGCCAAGCCGCCCTGCCGCCCTTCTTCTTGGGAGCGGGCCGCTCTTCGGGCTGCTCGTCTTCGACGGTGGCCACCTGCCGACTGGTGGAAGGCGGTATAGGGGCCTTGCGCTTGTGGTCGTTCTGGTAGGGGCGTCGATTGGAGTCACTAGCCGGCGTCTTGGGAGCCGGAGCGAGCACCTTCCCAGAGGCGTCCACTCGGAGCTCGGTCTTCATCGAGGAGTCGGCTGTGGCATACTTGTCTGCTATGACCAGCAGCTCGTCGAGGGTAGTCGGCTCGTCGCAGAGGAGTCGGTGCTTGAGGAGGGTGCCCTCTCGGCACATGGCGGTGAAGTATTCTATGGCTTGAACCTCGTGCACCCCCTCGCAGGAGTTGCGAAGCTCGGCCCACCGCGTGAGGTAGTCGCGAGTCGATTCGCTGGGCCCTTGGACGCACAAGGAGAGCTGGCGGGGCTTGGGAGGCCGCTTGTATGTGCTGGTGAAGTTGCGGACGAAGACTTCCGTGAAGTCTAGTCAGCTGTTGACGCTGTAGGGCTTGAGGCTGTTGAGCCAGGTGTGTGCCGTGCCTTGAAGCATGAGAGGGACGTACTTCACGGCAACGCGCCTGTTGCCGTTTGCTATGCTGACCGCGGTAGAGTAGTCGATCAGCCAATCTTCCGGCTTCACGAAGCCGTTGTACTTGGGCGTGTCTCTGGGGAGTGAGAACCCTTTGGGGAAGGGCTCATCGCGGATGCGGGGGCCGAAACAAGGCGGGCCGACATCATCTTCTTCTTCTAACGCCAGGGATCGCGCTAGGCGGTCGATCCGGTGGCGGGCATCATTCTCGCCGACTCCCTCGCGGTGGCCTAGTCGGCCACCGAGAGTCGGATGCATGACAGGCGGCGGGGTGGGATATCTCTCCCCACGAGGCGGGGGGGAGGCGGATTGCCTTGGCGTTCCACCGCTCGGGGGCGGCCTTCTGCGTCGCGCTCGATGGTGACCCGAGTCCGGCTGCGGCTAGCAGCCGGCTCCTTGTCTTTCCTTGCGCGGGCGCCACTCGCAGTCGGCGACCTGGATGTCGCGGCGTGTTCTCGGCGTGGGGGAGGACTCTCAGCGCGGGCGCCGGCTTCATGCCGTTCAGCGGCTGTGTCGATCAGCTGCTGGATGCGCCTTGTCATGTAGGGGAGCTCATCAGCCCCCAGCCCGTTCAGCTCTTCTGCGGCCGCCTGAGCGGCTCGCAGGTTCTCGAGTGGCGTGGCGTAGACTGGGCGGTCTGCCCCCAGAATGCTGGCGATGGCCGCGCCGCGCTTCTTGACGAGGCCGGCTCGGCTCGGCCCGCCAGGAGGCGGCGTACCAAAGGCGACGCGGTCGACTTCGCGCTGGTGAGCCTCAGTGAGGCGTCTCATGGAGGCTATCTTCTGGCCCTCCGCGATGAGGGCGAGGCAGCGTGCCTCCAGAGTCTCGGCGTCGGCGTCAGCCGGGATGGGGACGGACAAGTCGTGCAGCACCGCTTGTAGGGCGTCGTGGGCGTTCTCGCCCGAGTCGGCGCTGTGGCTGATGACCAGCACCTCAGTGACAGCGCTGCTGCCACTGTCGGCTCGAGGGAGAGGGTCGTCGAAGATCACCACGTCAGTGGGGAAGGCGTCAAGTGATGCCGTGTCGGAGTCGACAAGCATCGGGTCGGTGGAGCCGACCAACTCCAAGTCCACAGCAAGCTCGCTGGAGACGTGAAGCTGGTCGAGGAGGCTGATGAGGCGGCTCTCGGGGTAGTCTGTGCCCACGTCAGACGCGGGCTCGTCGGAGATGCGAGTCTCGCCAAGAAGGTCGGTGAGGCAGCTCGCCGCGTAGGCGTCGTCGACGCCTTGCTGCGCGTCGGGGCAAGCGCCATCGGGCGTAGCGGGCTGGCTACGCCCGCGGGGAAGGAAAAGGGTTCCCATCCAGAATAGGTCTCCGGACGACGGTGCACCTGGCCCCACGGTGGGCGCCAAATGTCGGGTGGTAGGTGCGACATATGCCAACGGGTGGCTTATCATTGTGGGAGCCAGTAAGACATCGCCGGTGCCTGGAAACGGGATAAGGCGAAGACATGCACGCCGGCGAATCTTACCCAGGTTCGGGGCTCTCCGTGGAGATAACACCCCTAGTCCTGCTCTGCGGGGTCTCCGCATGATCACTAGATCAATACAAATAGCTACAAGTGCTCCTTGAGCTGTTTGGGTAGGGGAAGAAGAAGGGCAAGGCTAGCTCTCCTTTTCTCTCTATGTGGTGTGTGAAACTCTATGAGATCAACCCTTTGCATGGGTGTCCCGGCGGGTTTATATAGGCCTACCCCCAGGGGTACAATGGTAATCCGGCTAGGCGCGGGTCCTAGCCGTCAGTATCTGCGCTCGCCGGCTTCTCCGCCGGCCATTGGGGCCCGCCGACTGGTGGGTCCCGCCGGCTACCGGCCTCTTGGCCGATAGGCCGGCCCCACCGCTTGGGGGCCTTGTCGGCGGCTGGTTACTGTTGCCTCGCCCTGATGACGAGGGCTTTGTCGAGGTAAGCGTGGCTACAGTGCCGCCGCCTTGCGGGCTCTCACTGTTGCCTCACCTCGTCTTGTCTCCTTAATGATGCACATGTTTCGAGGGAGGGAGGTAGCCGGCTATGCCCCAGGCTGACTAGGGGAGGCCTGGCCGCCTTCGAGCGTCTCTCTAGCTAAAGGGGTCCGCTGCCCGCGGGCCGTACTGGCGCCTGTCGTGGGTGACGTTGAGGTCAACATGGCTACAGTGCCGCGCCGGACGGGGGATGGCTGACCCGTACGGCGCCCTGTGGTCATGCTTGTTTCGGGTTTCGGGGGTAGTGGGTTGTACTGCGACCATGCCCCGTCTTATCACCGTTATGTGGATGCAGTCTTGGTGGGTGCAGTCTTGGCCGGCTTCTGGGAGTCGGCTCTCTTCATGGCCGGCTTCTGGGAGTCGGTCCTCTTGGGGCCGGCTTCCTGGAGTCGGCCATCTCGTAGCTTTCTTCGGGAAGGTTTTTGAGGCCGTGTCGCCTTCTGGTAGTCGGCCCAGGGGATAGCCAGCCGGAGGAAGGCGGCCCCATGCTCTGGATGCTAAAAGGCTCGATTGGCCTGATAATTTTTCGAAGAGCCAGGGGGAATCGGTTAGGCTACCCGTGGCCATTAACTCCGACAATTAGCGTTCGGTACTTTGATAATTTGATATGTGGGTCGACCGGTGCTTGGGTGCTGTTCTTACTTGAACAAGCATCCCACTTATGATTAACCTCTATTGCAAGCATCCGCAACTACAACAAAAGTATTAAGGAAAACCTAACCATAGCATGAAACATATGGATCCAAATCAGCCCCTTACGAAGCAATGCATAAAGTAGGGTTTAAGCTTCTGTCACTCTAGCAACCCATCATCTACTTATTACTTCCCAATGCCTTCCTCTAGGCCCAAATAATGGTGAAGTGTCATGTAGTCGACGTTCACATAACACCACTAGAGGATAGACAACATACATCTTATCAAAATATCGAACGAATACCAAATTCACATGACTACTAATAGCAAGACTTCTCCCATGTCCTCAGGAACAAACGTAACTACTCACAAAGCATATTCATGTTCATAATCAGAGGAGTATTAATATGCATAAAGGATCTGAACATATGATCTTCCACCAAATAAACCAACTAGCATCAACTACAAGGAGTAATCAACACTACTAGCAACCTACAGGTACCAATCCCGGACTTGGAGACAAGAATTGGATACAAGAGATGAACTAGGGTTTGAGAGGAGATGGTGCTGGTGAACATGTTCATGGAGATTGCCCTCTCCCGATGAGACGAGCGTTGGTGATGACGATGGCGATGATTTCCCCCTCCCGGAGGGAAGTGTCCCCGGCAGAATAGCTCTGCCGGAGCCCTAGATTGGTTCCGCCAAGGTTCCGCCTCGTGGTGGCGGAGTCTCGTCCCGAAAGGTTGCTTATGATTTTTCTTCGGACGAAAGACTTCATATAGCATAAGATGGCCACCGGAGGACCAACAGGGGGCCCACGAGGCAGGGGGCGCGCCCCCACCCTCGTGGACAGGTGGTGCCCCCCTGACGTATTTCTTCTACTCGGTATTTTTTATTATTTCCAAAAATAACTTTCGTGGAGTTTCAGGACTTTTGGTGTTGTGCAGAATGGGTCTCTAATATTTGCTCCTTTTCCAGCCCAGAATTCCAGCTGCCGACATTCTCCCCCCCTTATGTAAACCTTGTAAAATTAGAGAGAATAGGCATAAGTATTGTGACATAATGTGTAATAACAGCCCATAATGCAATAAATATTGATATAAAAGCATGATGCAAAATGGACGTATCAACTCCCCCAAGCTTAGACCTCGCGTGTCCTCAAGCGGAAGCCGATAACGATAAATATGTCCACATGTTTAGAGGTAGGGTGTCGACAAAATAAAATACGGACATGAGGGCATCATGATTATTCTCATAACAGCAACATATATGGATATTGTCATATGATTTCTTATGCTCAAGTAATAATCTATTCACAATGCAAAGTATGGATCAGAAACTTTATTGAGAACTAACAAACTATAATCTCAGTCATTGAGGCAATTGCAATTTATCATAACATCAGAAAGAGTCTATGTCAGAGCCTTCTAGCAAGTCCACATACTCAACTATCATTTAGTCTTTCATAATTGCTAACACTCATGCAATACTTGTGGTTACGGAGTTTTAATCGGACACAGAGAAAGATAGGGGCTTATAGTTTCGCCTCCCAACCTTTTACCTCAAGGGTAATGTCAACAATAATAATTCATGCTAACCCACATCCAATTAGATATATATATATATATATATATATATATATATATATATATATATATATATATATATATCAGGATCTTTCCAACATCCTGTGCTTGCCAAAGGATAAAATGTAAAAAGGAAAGGTGAAGATCACCATGACTCTTGCATAAGGTAAAAGATCATAATAAAAGATAGGCCCTTCGCAGAGGGAAGCAGAGGTTGCCATGCGTTTCAGGGTTGGATGCACAAAATCTTAATGCGAAAGAACGTCACTTTATATTGCCACTTGTGATATGAACCTTTATTATGCAATCCGTCGCTTTTATTTCTTCCACATCACAAGATCGTGTAAAGCTTATTTCCTCCACACCAATCAATCACACATATTTAGAGAGCAATTTTTATTGCTTGCACCGATGACAACTTACTTGAAGGATCTTACTCAATCCATAGGTAGATATGGTGGACTCTCATGGCAAAACTGGTTTAAGGGTTTTTGGAAGCACAAGTAGTATCTCTACTTGGTGCGAAGAATTTGGCTAGCATGAGGGGGAAAGGAAAGCTCAACATGTTGGATGATCCATGACAGTATACTTTATCTCAGATATAAGAAAACATAACCCATTACGTTGTCTTCCTTGTCCAACATCAACTCTTTAGCATATCATATTTTAATGAGTGCTCCCAATCATAAAAGATGTCCAAGATAGTATATTTATATGTGAAACCTCTCTTTCTCTATTACTTCCTATTAATTGCAACGATGACCAAAGCTATGTTTGTCAACTCTCAACAATTTTTAATCATCATACTCTTTCTATGTGAAGTCATTACTCTCAATAAGATCAATATGATTTCTTTTTTTCCTTTTATTCATTTCTCTTTTCTTTTAGTCACTCAAGATCATGGCAAAATAATCAAGCCCTTGACTCAACACTAATCTTTATTATATAGCTCACGGACTCGATTACAAAGAGGGATCATAAAGCAAAACTCAAAATTAAATCATTCCATAAGCTTTATTCTACTAGATCAAGATACTACTAATAGGATCGAACTAAGAAAAACGGTAAAGATAGAGATGTGATGGTGATACGATACCGGGGCACCTCCCCCAAGCTTGGCAGTTGCCAAGGGTAGTGCCCATACCCATGTGATTATGTTTCCTTTGTTGATGAGGAAGGTGGTGGGGTTGTTGATGATGTGGGCTTGTCGTCCATCTTCCAAGGCATAGGCTCACCATCATAGAAGGACGATCGAGTCTCCGGAATCCTCAAATCTGCAGCCAAACTCATCCTCTTGAATCTATATTCATACTCACAGTTTTGGTTTTGCAGTTCATAGATTTGGGCTTGGAGGTGCTCGATCTTCTCGTGAAGCTTGAAGATGGTATCCCCAATGTTCTAGGCATCCAGCTTGTGGTTGTTGGTGAACTCCACGATCATCATGTCGTTGGAGTTGAGTCCATGTTCCACCATCCCCTGGCACTTGAAAACTTGTTGCTCCATTGCTTCGAGCCTCGTCTCCATGCTTCCGGTCCCCTTCGGTCCCTCAACATCGCGGATGTGCAGCAACCCATCACGCATCTCAATGGTTTGGGGGTGTCGCAGCACCTCCGCGAGGTAAGGGTTGATGACCTTCTCGAAGAACTTGTCCTTGGGGGCACTTGGAGACGTCATGATAATCTAGATCTGTCAAAAAAACAACTCAAAACAAGAACATAGGATAATTGCGTGGTACAGGAGTCAAAACCTTCGGGAGATTATATAATGAATTTTTACTGACCAAAATACGTATTGTGCAAGAAAACAGAGTCCGAAGAGCACACGAGGTGCCCACGAGGTAGGGGGCGCGCCCTCCACCCTCATGGAGGCCTCGTGTTCTTCCCGGACTGCTTCTTATTTATCTATTTTTCTAAATATTCCAAAACGGAGAAATATTGCCATAAAACCTGTTTTGGAGTCGGTTTACGTACCGTACCACATACCTATTCCTTTTCGGAGTCTGAAACGTTCCGGAAAGTGTCCCTTATGTATTCCTCCGGGGTTACGGTTTCAATAACATTGATTTCAATATTTATAGGATTACCTGAGATATAATGCTTAATTCTTTGACCGTTCACCACCTTCGGATTTGTGCCCTCGAAGTTGTTGATTTTTATGGCACCGGAACGATAGACCTCCTCGATAACGTAAGGACCTTCCCATTTAGAGAGAAGTTTTCCTGCAAAAATTCTTAAACGAGAGTTGTATAACAATACATAATCACCCACATTAAACTCACGCTTTTGTATTCTTTTGTCATGCCATCTTTTAAATTTTTCTTTAAACAACTTGGCATTTTCATAAGCTTGGGTTCTCCATTCATCAAGTGAGCTAATATCAAATAACCTCTTCTCACCGGCATGTTTGAAATCATAGTTGAGCTCTTTAATATCCCAATAAGCCTTATGTTCTAGTTCGAGAGGTAAGTGACATGCTTTTCCATAAACCATTTTATACGGAGACATGCCCATATGATTTTTATATGCAGTTCTATAGGCCCATAATGCATCATCAAGTTTCTTGGACCAATTCTTTCTAGATCTATTAACAGTCTTTTGCAAAATTAATTTGAGCTCTCTATTACTCAATTCTACTTGACCACTAGACTGAGGGTGATAGGGAGATGCAATTCTATGATTAACATCATACTTAGCAAGCATTTTTCGGAAAGCACCATGAATAAAATGTGAACCACCATCAGTCATTAAATATCTAGGGACTCCAAACCTTGGAAAAATAACTTCTTTAAGCATTTTAATAGAAGTGTTATGATCATCACTACTAGTTGGAATAGCTTCTACCCACTTAGTAACATAATCAACAGCAACTAAAATATGTGTATATCCATTAGAGGCAGGAAAAGGTCCCATATAATCAAAGCCCCAAACATCAAATGGTTCAATACCAAGTGAATAATTCATAGGCATTTCTTGATGTCTACTAATATTACCAATTCTTTGACATTCATCACAAGATAAGACAAACTTACGGGCATCCTTGAAGAGAGTAGGCCAATAAAAACCGGATTGCAATACCTTATGTGCAGTTCTATCTCCAGTGTGGTGTCCTCCGTAAGCCTCGGAGTGACACTTGCGTAGGATCTGTTCCTATTCATGCTCAGGTACACAACGTCTAATAACACCATCTACTCCTTCTTTATAAAGATGTGGGTCATCCCAAAAGTAATGTCTCAAATCATAGAAAAACTTTTTCTTTTGCTTGTATATGAAACTAGGTGGTATAAATTTAGCAACAATATAATTAGCATAATCAGCATACCATGGAGCAGTACGAGAAGCATTTATGACATTTAGTTGCTCATCAGGAAAGCTATCATCAATAGGTAGTGGGTCATCAAGCACATTTTCTAACCTAGACAAGTTGTCTGCAACGGGGTTCTCAGCTCCTTTTCTATCAACAATATGCAAATCAAATTCTTGTAGCAAGAGAACCCATCTAATAAGTCTAGGCTTAGCATCTTTCTTTTCCATAAGATATTTAATAGCAGCATGATCTGTGTGAATAGTTACTTTAGAATCAACAATATAAGGTCTGAACTTATCACAAGCAAATACGACTGCTAAGAATTCTTTTTCAGTAGTAGCATAATTTCTCTCGGCATTGTCTAGAGTTTTACTAGCATATTGAATAACATTTAATTTCTTATCAACTCTTTGCCCTAGAACAGCACCTACAGCATAATCACTAGCATCACACATAATTTCAAAAGGTAAATTCCAATCAGGTGGCTGAACAATAGGGGCAGAGATCAATGCTTTCTTAAGTATTTCAAATGCTTCTACACAATCATCATCAAAGACAAATGGTATATCTTTTTGTAATAGATTAGTCAGAGGCCGAGAAATTTTTGAGAAGTCCTTAATGAACCTCCTATAAAAACCGGCATGACCAAGGAAACTTCTTATACCTTTGATGTCCTTGGGACATGGCATCTTTTCAATAGCATCTACCTTGGCTTTATCAACTTCAATACCTCTTTCAGAAACTTTATGCCCCAAGACAATACCTTCATTAACCATAAAGTGGCACTTTTCCCAATTCAAGACAAGATTAGTTTCTTCACATCTCTGCAAAACTCGATCAAGGTTGCTCAAGCAATCATCAAAAGAGGATCCATAAACGGAGAAATCGTCCATGAAAACCTCACAAATCTTTTCACAAAAGTCAGAGAATATAGCCATCATGCATCTTTGAAAGGTAGCAGGTGCATTACATAAACCAAAAGGCATACTTCTATAAGCAAAAGTACCAAAAGGGCAAGTAAAAGTGGTCTTTGATTGATCATCAGCTGACACAGGTATTTGAGAGAAACCAGAGTAACCATCTAGAAAGCAAAAATGTGTATGTTTGGATAATCTTTCTAGCATTTGATCGATAAAAGGTAAGGGGTAATGATCCTTTTTAGTAGCTTTATTTAATTTGCGGGAATCAATTACCATCCTATAACCTGTAATAATTCTTTGCGGAATCAATTCATCTTTATCATTAGGAACTACAGTAATACCTCCCTTCTTAGGGACACAATGGACAGGACTTACCCACTGACTATCAGCAACGGGATAAATAATACCTGCCTCAAGAAGCTTTAGTATTTCCTTTCTTACCACTTCTTTCATCTTAGGATTCAGCCGTCGTTGGTGATCACGAACTGGTTTGGCATCTTTCTCCAAATTTATTTTGTGTTGACACAGAGTGGGACTAATGCCCTTAAGATCATCAAGAGTATATCCAATAGCAGCACGGTGCTTCTTCAGAGTTTGCAATAATCTCTCTTCTTCATGCTCTGAAAGTTTAGCACTAATAATAACAGGATATATCTTTTTCTCATCAAGATAAGCATATTTAAGAGTATCAGGCAATGGTTTAAGCTCAAACACGGGATCACCCTTGGGTGGAGGAGGATCCCCTAGAATTTCAACAGGCAGATTGTGTTTCAGGATGGGTTCCTATTTAAAGAATACCCCATCTATTTCCCTTCTTTCATTCATAAACATATCATTTTCATGGTCTAGCAAATATTGTTCTAAAGGATCACTAGGAGGCACGGCAATAGAAGCAAGACCAATAATTTCATCCTTACTAGGTAATTCTTCTTCACGGTGTTGTCTACGAAATTTAGAAAAATCAAACTCATGAGACATATCACCTAGACCAATAGTAACAACATCCTTTTCGCAGTCTATCCTAGCATTAACGGTGTTCAAGAAGGGTCTACCAAATATAATGGGACAAAAGCTATATTGTGGGGAACCAAGAACAAGAAAATCAGCAGGATATTTAGTTTTCCCACACAAGACTTCAACATCTCTAACAATTCCCATTGGTGAAATAGTATCTCTATTGGCAAGTTTAATTGTGACATCAATATCTTCTAACTCAGTAGGTGCAATATCATGCTTAATTTCTTTGTATAAGTCAATAGGTATTGCACTAGCACTAGCACCCATATCACACAAGCCATGATAACAATGATCTCCTATTTTAACAGAAATAACAGGCATGCCTACCACAGGTCTATGTTTATATTTAGCACAAGGTTTAGCAATTCTAGCAGTTTCATCACAGAAATAAATAACATGCCCATCAATATTATCAGCCAAGAGATCTTTAACAATAGCAATATTAGGTTCAACTTTAATTTGCTCAGGAGGTGTATAAGTTCTAATATTGCTTTTACAGACTAAAGTTGAAGCTTTAGCATGATCCTTTATCCTAACAGGGAAAGGTGGTTTCTCAACATAAGTAGTAGGAACAATAGGATCGTTATAAGTGATAGTCTTTTCTTCAACTTTAATAGGTGCAGCTACCTTTACTTCTATGGGAGGATGATATTTAAACCACTTCTCCTTGGGGAGATCAACATAAGTAGCAAAAGATTCACAGAAAGAAGCTACTATCTCAGAGTCAAGTCCATATTTAGTGCTAAACTTACGGAAAACATCGGTATCCATAAAAGATTTAACACAATCAAACTTAGGTGTCATACCTGACTCCTTACCTTCGTTGAGATCCCAATCTTCAGAGTTGCGTTTAATTCTTTCCAATAAATCCCATTTGAATTCAATAGTCTTCATCATAAAAGATCCAGCACAAGAAGTATCGAGCATGGTGCGATTGTTATCAGAAAGCCAAGCATAAAATTTTTGAATAATCATTTCTCTTGAGAGCTCATGATTGGGGCATGAATATAACATTGATTTAAGCCTCCCCCAAGCTTAAGCCATGCTTCCTCCTTCGCGAGGCTAGAAATTATATACATAATTGCGATCACGATGAACAAGATGCATAGGATAAAACTTCTGATGAAATTCCAATTTCAATCGTTTGTAGTTCCATGACCTCGTATCATCACATAGCCTATACCATGTCAATGCATCTCCCTTCAAAGATAAAGGGAAGACCTTCTTCTTAATAACATCACCGGGTACACCTGCAAGCTTAAATAATCCACAAACTTCATCCACATATATTAGGTGCTCATCAGGATGCTTTGTTCCATCTCCTTCAAAAGGATTAGCTAGCAGTTTTTCTAACATATCCGAAGGAATTTCAAAGTAGACATTTTCATCTTCAGTAGGTTCAGTAGGTTGAGGAGTAACTCTTTGCTCTACTGGTCAGGGTGAAGATACCCCGAACAAGCCCCTCAGAGGATTACTTTCCATAGTAACAAGTGACAGTAAATTTCAGCACACTATATAAATTTTTCCTTACCAAATTCCACCTACCAAAGGCGCTTCACTCCCCAGCAACGGCGCCAGAAAAGAGTCTTGATGACCCACAAGTATAGGGGATCTATCGTAGTCCTTTCGATAAGTAAGAGTGTCGAACCCAACGAGGAGCAGAAGGAAATGATAAGCGGTTTTCAGCAAGGTATTCTCTGCAAGCACTGAAATAGTAGGTAACAGATAGTTTTGTGATAGGATAATTTGTAACGAGCAACAAGTAACAAAAGTAAATAAAGTGCAGCAAGGTGGCCCAATCCTTTTTGTAGCAAAGGACAAGCCTGGACAAACTCTTATATAGAGAAAAGCGCTCCCGAGGACACATGGGAATTACCGTCAAGCTAGTTTTCATCACGTTCATATGATTCGCGTTCGGTACTTTGATAATTTGATATGTGGGTGGACCGGTGCTTGGGTGCTGTACTTACTTGGACAAGCATCCCACTTATGATTAACTCCTATTGCAAGCATCCGCAACTACAAAAGAAGTATTAAGGTAAACCTAACCATAGCATGAAACATATGGATCCAAATCAGCCCCTTACGAAGCAACGCATAAACTAGGGTTTAAGCTTCTGTCACTCTAGCAACCCATCATCTACTTATTACTTCCCAATGCCTTCCTCTAGGCCCGAATAATGGTGAAGTGTCATGTAGTCGACGTTCACATAACACCACTAGAGGATAGACAACATACATCTCATCAAAATATCGAACGAATACCAAATTCACATGACTACTAATAGCAAGACTTCTCCCATGTCCCCAGGAACAAATGTAACTACTCACAAAGCATATTCATGTTCATAATCAGAGGAGTATTAATATGCATAAAGGATCTGAACATATGATCTTCCACCAAATAAACCAACTAGCATCAACTACAAGGAATAATCAACACTACTAGCAACCTACAGGTACCAATCCCGGACTTGGAGACAAGAATTGGATACAAGAGATGAACTAGGGTTTGAGAGGAGATGGTGCTGGTGAAGATGTTCATGGAGATTGCCCTCTCCCGATGAGAGGAGCGTTGGTGATGATGATGGCGATGATTTCCCCCTCCCGGAGGGAAGTGTCCCTAGCAGAACAGCTCTGCCGGAGCCCTAGATTGGTTCCGCCAAGGTTCCGCCTCGTGGCGGCGAAGTCTCGTCCCGAAAGGTTGCTTATGATTTTTCTTCATATGAAAGACTTCATATAGCAGAAGATGGCCACCGGAGGACCAACAGGGGGCCCACGAGGCAGGGGGGGCGCACCCAGGGGGTAGGGCGCGCCCCCACCCTCGTGGACAGGTGGTGGCCCCCCTGACGTATTTCTTCCGCTCAGTATTTTTTATTATTTCCAAAAATAACTTTCGTGGAGTTTCAGGACTTTTGGAGTTGTGCAGAATAGGTCTCTAATATTTGCTCCTTTTCCAGCCCAGAATTCCAGCTACCGGCATTCTCCCTCCTTATGTAAACCTTGTAAAATAAGAGAGAATAGGCATAAGTATTGTGACATAATGTGTAATAACAGCCCATAATGCAATAAATATTGATATAAAAGCATGATGCAAAATGGACGTATCAGTCCTCTATGTCAAACAAAGAACAAGAACGCAAGATGGCCCATTTTTTCTTCAACAAGCCAAAGGTTCTCTCCCCAACATTTCTAGCACGAGCATGGCGCAAGTTATACAACTCTCTTTTGTTTGGGGGTTGTTGTTGACTTGCCACCCACTCTTTCAAGTGGTATCGAGTGGATCTGAATGGAGATGGAAATACAGGTCCATTAGTATAGCCAGCATCAACAAGATAGTACTTTCCTACTAACAAGTACGTAAGTTAGCTAACAAGTACATATGAGAAATGAAACGCAAAGAGAAAGAGTCATACCCTGTGGTACAACAAATGCATCTTCGCGATCGATTCTCATAGCATATTTCATCACTCTCGAGTCCGATGACGAACCCTCCCAACCAGGTAGAACATTGAGAAATTTCATGTTCCAGTCAACCACACCTAGCATGTTAGTGCTGATATCTTGGTGCCTATTCCTATACCTCCCTTTGTCAGCAACATTAACAAACACCGGAATATGACACCCATCTAGTGCTCCAAGTGCATTAGGAAACCACTTCCACTTGTAATCATCGGGAGGGGTGATAGAAGGATCGGGAAGCTTGATAAACTCACCGGTTAGAGACAGGATGGCTGATAACACAGTAGAGAAATGCCTACTGATAGTCTCTAAAGAACGCTGGTACGTGCCACCCAACATCCTCATTTTAAGTCCATGTCCAACAACTTGTAAGAACCTAGCAACATTTTCTTCTACTGTCACAAACGTGCCATCTTTGAGACCACACTTCTCACGCAACATAGCACAAAGATCATGGAAGTTTCTTTTAGTTAAGCGTAGCTTATAATAGCAAGTTGTCTCGGACCCCTCATAAGTTTGTTTCAATATATACTTCTGATATGCAACCTTTTCCTCATCATCATCGAAGCATCCGAGATTCCTCGGTGCCCTCTGAGAACTAAGATGCACAAATGCTAGACATGACATTTCGAAATACTGCTTTGTCAACAATATCCTCTTTCTTTTTCTTCTTTTGTTCTCTTCGGTAATGTAGGCAACCAATTCTTGTTGAGACATGATGAAAAAAGCTACAATGCACACACCATTTGTCCATGAATTATTCAGAGCATTGGTACATAATAAACCATGCAGCAACATGTGTATAAATGACAAAAAAAATCACAGTACAGACATTAAGTACGAGTAGATAATATACCTTGGCACCACGGTAATTTGACCTCCTAAATCCCCTGGAAACCTGCATAGTTCAAACAAATCATACTTTAGCAACACACACAATCGAGCTCTTAAATTCGAGGAACTGGACTGCATCTAAGGAGCTACAATGAACACCACAAAAATTCTAGTTCTCCTATGGACACCACAAAAATTAGAGCTTCACACGGAGGGGATGGCGCCACTCTCGCCATCGTTCCACTACCACCGTCGTTCCCCTGCGAACAACCTATTCCTGCTGCAAATCCCCGACCGAATCTAGGGTTTGAGGGCGAGGTCGTTCCATGGCCGAAGAACAGATGAAGAGGATGAGGGGGCGGATGGGAGGGAGAGGAGGGAAGGGACAGATGGGGGAGGGAGAGGAGGGCTGGAGAACAAACCGCCGCCGCCGCCGGTTGCTTCAGGGGAGTCAGGAGCGAGATGGAGTCGCAGCGAGAGGAGCTCATCAGGAACGAGCGAACAGGTACGCGGGGTGGGGGCTGCGGGGCATTTCCAAGCCTTTCCGAGCTCGTCCGCTCGGAAACCTCGCGCGAGGGGTGGAGGTGCGCTGGTGGCTCGCTTGGAATTGGGCCAAGTTTTCCAAGCCCAAATCTTGTACCACCCCAAACAACAGAATTTGGCCTGGCAATTCCAGATTGCCAATTCCAAGTTGTTTTTCCTACATCCAAACAAGGTGTTAGTTCCCAATAGGACCCCGCTGCCACGGGAGGGTAGGACAAAAGATGTCATGCAAGTTCTTTTCCATAAGCACGTATGACTATATTCGGAATACATGCCTACATTACATTGATGAATTGGAGCTAGTTCTGTGTCACCCTATGTTATAACTATTGCATGAATAATCGCATCCAGCATAATTCTCCATCACCGATCCAATGCCTACGAGCTTTTCACATATTGTTCTTCGTTTATTTACTTTACCGTAGCTACTGTTACAATCACTACAAAACTATCGCTGTTACTTTTGCCACCGTTACCATTACTTCCATATTACTTTGCTACATATACTAAGTTATCCAGGTGTGGTTGAATTGACAACTCAACTGCTAATACTTGAGAATATTCTTTGGCTCCCCTTGTGTCGAATCAATAAATTTGGGTTGAATACTCTACCCTCGAAAACTGTTGCGATCCCCTATACTTGTGGGTCATCAAGACTATTTTCTGGCGCCGTTGCCGGGGAGCATAGCTCTATTCTTTGAGTCACTTGGGATTTATATCTGCTGGTCACTATGAGGAACTTGAAAGACGAGAAAACCAAAATTTATCCCTCAACTACGAGGGGAGGTAAGGAACTGCCATCTAGCTCTGCACTTTATTCACCTTCTGTTTTGAGTAAACTTGCGACACATAAACCTGCTTCTGCTATTAATTCTGATATGCCGCATGTTATTGATGATGCCACTTCTGCTATGCATGATACTTATGATGAAACTACTTCTATGCTTGATACTACTGCGCCACTTGGTGAATTTCTTGATGAACAACTGGCTAGGGCTAGAGAGAATGAAATTATTGAAACTGATAATATTGATGAAAGTGATGATGAAGATTCTCCCCCTAGATATGAATTGCCTATTGTGCCTGAGGGTTATGTTATGGATGAAGAAACTGCTAGAGACTTTCTTGCTTGGAATGATAGAAGTGATCTTAAAAAATTACTAGCTAAACTGAAAGAAAAATCTCTGAATGCTAGAATGAAATATGATCTTGCTTATTCTACTTCACCTATCTTTGTTACTGATAAGGATTATGAATTCTCTGTTGATCCTGATATAATTACTTTGGTTGAATCTGATCCTTTTTATGGCTATGAATCTGAATGTTGTGGCACATCTTACCAAATTAAATGATATAGCCACCCTGTTCACTAATGATGAGAAAACTCGCTACTATTATATCCTTAAATTATTTCCGTTCTCATTAAAGGGTGATGCTAAGATATGGTTTAATTCTCTTGATCCTGGTTGTGTGCGTAGTCCCCAGGATATGATTTGTTACTTCTCTGCTAAATATTTCCCTACTCATAAGAAACAACCTGCTTTGAGGGAAATATATAATTTTGTGCAAATTGAAGAAGAGAGTCTCCCACAAGCTTGGGGGAGGCTTCTCCAATTAGTTAATGCTTTGCCTGATCATCCTCTCAAGAAAAATGAAATACTTGATATCTTTTATAATGGACTAACCGATGCTTCCAGAGACCACCTGGATAGTTGTGCTGGTTGTGTTTTCAGGGAAAGAACAGTTGATCAAGCTGAAATTCTATTGAATAATATGTTGACCAATGAAAATAATTGGACACTTCCTGAACCAACTCCTAAGCCAACTCCGAAGAAAAGGGGTATTCTATTTCTCAGTCCTGAAGATATGCAAGAGGCAAAGAAATCTATGAAGGAAAAATGTATTAAAGCTGAAGATGTTAAGAATTTACCTCCTGTTGAAGAAATACATGGTCTTAATTTACCGCCTATTGAAGAAACACATGGTCTTGATAACCCGACACAGGTAGTAAAGGTAAATTCTATCTATAGATATGATAAAGCTGAAATCCCTCCTACTAAGTTTGTTAGCCAATGTTTGGATGATTTTGATAACTTTATGGTTAAGCAAGAAAACTTCAATGCTTATTTTGGCAGAGAATTAAAACATAATGCTTATATGATTGAACACTTGAGTGATTATATGTCTAGAGTTAAAGGTGGACTTAAACTCATTAGTAAACATGCTTCGATGGTTACCACTCAAGTAGAACAAGTACTTAAAGCTCAGAATGATTTGCTCAATGAATTAAATAATAAGAAGAATGATAATGTTGTTAGAGTTATGACTAGAGGAGGCAAAATGACTCAGGAACCTTTGTATGCCGAGGGCCATCGTAAGAGAATTGAGCAAGATTCTCAGAGAACTAATGTAGATGAACCTAGTCCTTCTAAAAAGAAGAAAAAGAAAAATGATAGGACTTTGCATGCTTCTAGCGAACCTGTTGTTGACACACCTGAGAATCCCAATGATATTTCTATTTCTGATGCTGAAACACAATCTGGTGATGAACATGAACCTAGTGATAATGTTAATGATGGTGTTCATGTTGATGCTCAACCTAGCATTGATAATAATGTAGAGATTGAACCTGCTGTTGATCTTGATAACCCACAATCAAAGAATCAACGTTATGATAAGAGAGACTTTGTTGCTAGGAAGCACGGCAAAGAAAGAGAACCATGGGTTCAGAAACCCATGCCTTTTCCTCCCAAACCATCCAAGAAAAAGGATGATGATGATTTTGAGCGCTTTGCTGAAATGATTAGACCTATCTTCTTGCGTATGCATTTGACTGACATGCTTAAAATGAATCCTTATATGAAAGAAATTGTTACAAATAAGAGAAAGATATCGGAAGCTGAAATTTCCACCATGCTTGCTAATTATACTTTTAAAGTTGGAATACCTAAGAAACTAGGAGATCCAGGAGTACCAACTATACTATGCTCCATTAAAAGAAACTATGTTAGAACTGCTTTATGTGATCTTGGAGCCGGTGTTAGTGTTATGCCTCTCTCCTTATATCGTAGACTTTATTTGAATAAGTTGACACCTACTGAAATATCTTTGCAAATGGCCGATAAATCAACTGCTATACCTGTCGGTATTTGTGAGGATGTGCCTGTTGTAGTTGCAAAAGTTACTATTTTAATGGACTTTGTTATTCTTGATATTCCCGAGGACGATAGTATGTCTATTATTCTTGGAAGACCCTTTTTGAATACTGCAGGGGCTGTTATTGATTGCAACAAAGGCAATGTCACTTTTCATGTTAATGGCAATGAGCGTACGGTACACTTTCCGAGGAAACAACCTCAAGTTCATAGTATAAACTCTATTGGAAAAATTCCATCGATTATTTTTGGAGGTTTTGAATTTCCTCTTCCTACTGTCAAGAAGAAATATGATATTCTTATTATTGGGGACATTCAAATCCCTGTTGAGGTAACCTAGTGCTATTCGAAAATTCTTCGGTTTCATGCAACTCGGAATGAGTTTGTTAACAAGACCTGATCAACCTTGTTAGTGGATTCCTTTTGATGAGCATGAGATGGATGAAGTTAGAAAGCACAACCTTCTGTACCCTCCTTTTACTTTATGTTATTTAGATTAAATAAAGCAAAAATAGTATATTCTGTCAGTTTTCTGAATTATCCGTGCAATAAAAATACCTCGAAAATAAAAGTTCTCCAAATGCCCCGAAAATGAAATATGATTTTTTCTGGAATATTTGAGAATATCTGGCACTGAGAACACATCAGGGGGAGCTAGCACCTGGCCACGAGGGTCCAGGGCGCGCCCCCTGCCTCGTGGGCCCATGGTGGCTCCCCTCCACTTATTCCAGCCACCACACACTCCTTCTTCCTCCCAAAAGAATCACCAACCAGCTCAAGCACGAGTTCTCGCTCATTTTGCTGCGATTTTCGATCTCCTTGCTCAAAGCTCCACTCACAAAACTGCTTTGGGGGATTGTTCTTCGGTATGTGACTCCTCCAATGGTCCAATTAGTTTTTGTTCTAGTGCTTTATTCATTGCAAATTTTTGCTTCCTAGGTGAACCTGTTCTTGAGCTTGCATGTCAAATTTATATGGTCCCAAGTAGTTCTAATGCATGATATGGCCTCTAGGCACTTGTAGGAGTAGTTGCTATCAATTTTGTTGAGTTTGGTTCACTTTTATTTGAAGTTACTAATAATTTCAGAAATTTTCAGAAAATGATGAAGAGATTTTTGAGGGGCTCTGCGAGCCGAAGCTCGAAGGATAAGCAAGAGGAAGAAGACAAGAGGGCCAAATATCTCCCTCGCACCACGGAGGTTCGGCCGTGTGAATGGCCTTGTGATGATTTCTTGAGAGCAGCCGGGATTTATGATGATTTTTATGAGTTGGCTGAGAATGCAGGCCTCACCGACTTCCTCCGCGAGCAACGCGAATAGTATCTCCTACTCACTAATATTTTTGTGCAAAATTTCCATTTCCATGCTAGGAGGTCACCACGTTCGGTGGATTTCTATTTATATGATGAGTATAAGGAGATCTCCCTCCTTGAGTTTTGTGAGGTTTGCAAGTTGCCCTTTTCGGGCAGCGTAGAGGAACCACATCGTAACGATGTGGAGGGGTTTACTGATACAATTGCTATAGGGGAAACTAGGAAGGTTTCCGATGCAAGAATTACTAGCATACATTTTCCTATCCTACGTTACTTTGCAATTTTTGCTAGTAGATGCTTGATTGGTCGCGGAAACTGTGGCAACCTAAGTGCCCCTGGTATTGTTCTTTTGTGCCATGCCCTGTTACGTGATGACACATTTAGTATGGGCGCTATTGTTGCAAAGCGGTTAAATCTTAACCGCACTAAGGGCCCCATCTTGGGAGGCATCTTCGCCTCGCGCCTCGCTGCATACTTTAACATACCTATCAGGCATTATGAGAAAGAAGAAAAGTTTTTGCCTCCTATTTTTCTAGACTACAAGAGTATGGTTGCACATGATTTTATTGTTAAGAACAAGAAAAAGGAGCTTAACTATAGACTGATATTTGATAAAAATCACCCTGAGACTATTACTTTGCCTGCTCCTTCCTTGTTTGACTTATCTGCAGGCAAGTACCTTGTTCCGCTGGAGGCCATTCACGCCTACCGGAACCCCACATCAGCTACAGAGCCAGAGCCGGAACCACAATTTGATCCTTCACGACAGTCTGTTTACCAGTGGTATCCAGAGGAGATTGCCAACCAGTGGTAATCCGAGGCTCCTTCCCAGTATGACCCCAACCACAACTTTGATCCATGGGCATAGACCAACTTAGGCCAAAAGCCTAAGCTTGGGGGAGTACGTATTTCTCACTGACATTATATTTATGTTCACACACTCATGCTAGTTGTCGGTGCTCATACTTTTTCATTGTACTATCCATGCTAGTTTATTTTCCTTTTTGTGCTTTCTTCTTGTGTGTTTGAAAAACCTTAAGAAAAACACAAAAATTAGTTGTAGCTTTTAGCTAGTTTACTTTCCATGCTGTAGTAGTAATAATTAAAAGAAAACCCAAAAAGATTTCTCGTTCTTCTTTTCCTTGTTGGGAGCTTTCCCGTGTAAATAGTTTTATTTCTTTTCTTTTCTTTGGGGGTCGAGAGGAGAAGACCATAATGAAAATGTTAAAGTGGCTCTTATATGCATTATTGTTGATTTAACCAAGAGTTCTTATTGCCTTGTCTTCTCCTATTTATTGAATGCTCGCAGATTCCAGCTTAGTCCAATGCACGTGCACTATTATTAATATTCACATTGTTTGGTCGTGCAAGTGAAAGGCAATAATGACGATATATGATGGACTGGTTGAGATGAGAAAAGCTGGTATGAACTCAACCTCTCTTGTTTTTGTAAAGGGATAATTAGATTTATGCCCCTAGTTGTGTCCCACTCGTCTGTTTTACCCCTAATTCCCAAAAGTCACCGGTTCTGTCCATGTCACTTTGCTCCTCTTATGCTTTTGCCCTTTGACCGTCAGTTTGAAAACTTCATAACTAATTCATACTAAATCAAAAAAATGCAAATAAGATACCAAAATGTTCAGAAAAACATCACCTATATGTCAGTGTCATTTGCATTCATGAAAAAAGTGTTGGAAAGTGCACATCCGAGTTTTCGCTCTTTTGATACCACCATGAATAGTAAACTCTAAAAAAATTCAAAAAATTATGGTGGCAAAGAACGACAAATGTTCCAAGTGCTTGCCAAGTTTCATTAGGGAACGACATTCGTGGAAGTCGTGGCAAAAAAATAATCTATTTTGGAGTGCTGATTGTTTTTTTGCCATGGCACCCACGAATGTTATTCCCTGATGAAACTTGGCACGCACTTAAAACATTTTTCATTCTTTGCCACCAATTTTTTTTGATTTTTTTTGAACTTTTTTAGATTTTACTATTCATGGTGGTAGCATAAGAGCTAAAACTCGGATGGGCACTTTCCAACACTTTTTTCATGAATGCAAATGACACTGACATATATGTGAAGTTTTTCTGAACATTTTGGTATCTTGTTTGCATTTTTCTGATTTAGTATGAATTAGTTATGAAGTTTTCAAACTGACGGTCAAACGGTCAAAGGGCAAAAGTATAAGAGGAGCAAAGTGACTTGGACAGAACCGGTGACTTTTGGGAATTAGGGGTAAAACAGACGAGTGAGACACAACTAGGGGCATAAATCTAATTATCCCTTTTGTAAATATGATTAGTTCATCGTTCCTGATTCACCCTATTATGAATAAACATGTTTGCAATGACAATTAGAGATTATAGTTGCTTATGCCATGCTTAATTTGCTAGGAGTTTATAATGGTTTACCTTGCATGCCAACATGCTATTAAAATGGTTGTGATGTGGTATGATAGGGTGGTATCCTCCTTTGAATGATTCAAGTGACTGGACTTGGCACATGTTCACACATGTAGTTGAAACAAAATCAACATAGCCTCCACGATATTTATGTTCATGGTGGATTATATCCTACTCATGCTTGCACCCAAGGTTTATTAATTTTAATGCATGTTCATGACTGTTGTCGCTCTCTAGTTGGTCGCTTCCCAGTCTTTTTCTAGCCTTCACTTGTACTAAGCGGGAATACTGCTTGTGCATCCACTTCTATAAACCCCAAAGTTATTCCATATGAGTCCACTATACCTTCCTATATGCAGTATCTACCTACCGTTCCAAGTAAATTTGTATGTGCCAAACTCTAAACCTTCAAATGAAATTCTGTTTTGTATGCTCGAATAGCTCATGTATCAACTAGGCCTGTCTGTATCTTCCATGCTAGGCGGGTTATTCTCAAGAGGAGTGGACTCCGCTACTCACTCACGAGAAAATGGCTGGTCACCGGGATGCCCAGTCCCATGCTTTATGCAAATCAAATCGAAATAATTGCAAACAAAACTCCCCCGGGACTCTTGTTAGTTGGAGGCACTCGTTGTTTCGAGCAAGCCATGGATTGATGCTTGTTGGTGGAGGGGGAGTATAAACTTTACCATTCTGTTTGGGAACCGCCTATAATGTGAGTAGCATGGAAGATATCGAGATCTCTCGGTTGTTATGTTGACAATGAAAGTATGCCGCTCAAAATATTATTTATCTCTGCTTTAAAATCGAGCTCTGGCACCTCTACAAATCCCTGTTTCCCTCTGCGAAGGGCCTATCTATTTACTTTTATGTTGAGTCATCACCCTCTTATTAAAAAGCACCAGCTAGAGAACTATGCTCGATCTCTTTTACCATGAATTACAATGTTTGGTCAGTCCTTGATCTTTAAAGGTGCTCTGCATTTATGTTTTGCGGTCTCAGAAAGGGCTAGCGAGATACCATCTTGTTATATCATATCATGATTGTTTGAGAAAGTGTTGTCATCCGAGATTTATTATTATTGCTCGCTAGTTGATTATGCCATTGATATGAGTAAACATGAGACCTAAGTGTTATTGCGAATATGGTTAGTTCATAATCTTTGCTGAAAACTTGAATGCTGACTTTACATATTTACAACAACAAGAGCAAACAGAGTTTGTAAAAGTTTTTCTTTATCACTTTCAGTTTATCAACTGAATTGCTTGAGGACAAGCAAATGTTTAAGCTTGGGGGAGTTGATACGTCTCCGTTGTATCTACTTTTCCAAACACTTTTGCCCTTGTTTTGGACTCTAACTTGCATGATTTGAATGGAACTAACCCGGACTGACGCTGTTTTCAGCAGAATTGCCATGATGTTATTTTTGTGCAGAAACAAAAGTTCTCGGAATGACCTGAAAATCAATGGAGAATTATTTTGGAATTAATAAAAAATACTGGCGAAAGAATCAAGGCCAGGTGGCCCACACCCTGTCCATGAGGGTGGGGGCGCGCCTACCCCCTGGGCGCGCCCCCTGCCTCGTGGGCCCCCTGGAGCTCCACCAACCTCAACTCCAACTCTATATATTCGTGTTCGGGGAGAAAAAAATCAGAGAGAAAGATACATCGCGTTTTACGATACGGAGCCGCCGCCAAGCCCTAATCTCTCTCGGGAGGGCTGATCTGGAGTCCGTTCGGGGCTCCGGAGAGGGAAATCCGTCGCCATCGTCATCATCAACCATTCTCCATCACCAATTTCATGATGCTCACCGCCGTGCGTGAGTAATTCCATCGTAGGCTTGCTGGACGGTGATGGGTTGGATGAGATTTATCATGTAATCGAGTTAGTTTTGTTAGGTTTGATCCCTAGTATCCACTATGTTCTGAGATTGATGTTGCTATGACTTTGCTATGCTTAATGCTTGTCACTAGGGCCCGAGTGCCATGATTTCAGATCTGAACCTATTATGTTTTCATGAATATATGTGAGTTCTTGATCCTATCTTGCAAGCCTATAGTCACCTACTATGTGTTATGATCCGGCAACCCCGAAGTGACAATAATCGGGACCACTCCCGGTGATGACCGTAGTTTGAGGATTTCATGTATTCACTATGTGTTAATGCTTTGGTCTGGTACTCTATTAAAAGGAGGCCTTAATATCCCTTAGTTTCCAATAGGACCCCGCTGCCACGGGAGGGTAGGACAAAAGATGTCATGCAAGTTCTTTTCCATAAGCACGTATGGCTATATTTGGAATACATGCCTACATTACATTGATGAATTGGATCTAGTTCTGTGTCACCCTATGTTATAACTATTGCATGAATAATCGCATCCGGCATAATTCTCCATCACCGATCCAATGCCTACGAGCTTTTCACATATTGTTCTTCGTTTATTTACTTTACTGTTGCTACTATTACAATCACTACAAAACTATCACTATTACTTTTGCCACCGTTACCCTTACTTCCATATTACTTTGCTACTAAATACTTTGCTGTAGATACTAAGTTATCCAGGTGTGGTTGAATTGACAACTCAACTGCTAACACTTGAGAATATTCTTTGGCTCCCCTTGTGTCGAATCAATAAATTTGGGTTGAATACTCTACCCTCGAAAACTGTTGCGATCCCCTATACTTGTGGGTTATCATGCTCCCACTCACTTTCTTGTAAATACATGCTTCACCGCAAGTTTGTATAAAACTATATGCTTTGATCAACTCATCAAAGCGTATATTCCAACTCCGAGATGCTTGCACCAGTCCATAGATGGATCGCTGGAGCTTGCACATTTTGTTAGCACCTTTAGGATTGACAAAACCTTCTGGTTGCATCATATACAACTCTTCTTTAAGAAATCAATTAAGGAATGTAGTTTTGACATCCATATGCCAGATTTCATAAAATGTGGTAATTTGCTAACATGATTCGGACAGACTTAAGCATCGCTACGAGTGAGAAAATCTCATCGTAGTCAACACCTTGAACTTTGCCAAAACCTTTTTCGACAAGTCTAGCTTTCTAGATAGTAACACTACTATCAGCGTCCGTCTTCCTCTTGAAGATCCATTTATTTTGTATGGCTTGCCGATCATCGGGCAAGTCAACCAAAGTCCACACTTTGTTCTCATACATGGATCACATCTCAGATTTCATGGCCTCAAGCCATTTTGCGGAATCTGGGCTCACCATCGCTTCTTCATAGTTCGTAGGTTCGCCTTGGTCAAGTAACATGACCTCCAGAATAGGATTACCATACCACTCTGGTGCGGATCTTACTCTGGTTGACCTACGAGGTTCTATAGTAACTTGATCTGAAGTTTCATGATCAACATCATTAGCTTCCTCACTAATTGGTGTAGGTGTCACAGGAACCGGTTTCTGTGATGAACTACTTTCTAATAAGGGAGTAGGTACAGTTACCTCATCAAGTTCTACTTTCCTCCCACTCACTTCTTTCGAGAGAAACTCCTTCTCTAGAAAGGATCCATTCTTAGCAACAAATAACTTGCCTTCGGATCTGTGATAGAAGGTGTACCCAAAAAGTTTCCTTTGGGTATCCTATGAAGACACATTTCTCTGATTTGGGTTCGAGCTTATCAGGTTGAAGTTTTTTCACATAAGCATCGCAGCCCCAAACTTTAAGAAATGACAACTTTGGTTTCTTGCCAAACCACAGTTCACTTGGTGTCGTCTCAACGGATTTAGATGGTGCCATATTTAACGTGAATGCAGCTGTCTCTAATGCATAACCCCAAAACGATAGTGGTAAATCGGTAAGAGACATCACAGATTGCACCATATCTAATAAAGTACGGTTATGATGTTCGGACACACCATTACGCTGTGGTGTTCTAGGTGGTGTGAGTTGCGAAACTATTCCGCATTGTTTCAAATGAAGACCAAACTCGTAACTCAAATATTGTCCTCCACGATCAGATCGTAGAAACTTTATTTTCTTGTTACGATGATTTTCCATTTCACTCTGAAATTATATGAACTTTTCAAATGTTTCAGACTTATGTTTCATCAAGTAGATATACCCATATCTGCTCAAATCATCTGTGAAGGTCAGAAAATAACGATACCTGCCGCGAGCCTCAACACTCATCGGATTGCATACATCAGTATGTTTTATTTCCAATAAGTCAGTTGCTCGCTCCATTGTTCCGGAGAACAGAGTCTTAGTCATCTTGCCCATAAGGTATGGTTCGCAAGCATCAAGTGATTCATAATCAAGTGATTCCAAAATCCCATCAGCATGGAGTTTCTTCATGCGCTTTACACCAATATGACCTAAACGGCAGTGCCACAAATAAGTTGCACTATCTTTATTAACTTTGCATCTTTTGGCTTCAATATTATGAATATGTGTATCACTACGATCGAGATCCAACAAACCATTTTTATTGGGTGTATGACCAGAGAAGGTTTTATTCATGTAAACAACAACAATTATTCTCAAACTTAAATGAATAACCGTATTGCAATAAATATGATCAAATCATATTTATGCTCAATGCAAACACCAAATAACACTTATTTAGGTTCAACACTAATCCCGAAAGTATAGGGAGTGTGCGATGATGATCATATCAATCTTGGAACTACTTCCAACACACATCGTCACCTCGCCCTTAACTAGTTTCTGTTCATTCTGCAACTCCCGTTTTGAGTTACTACTCTTAGCAACTGAACCAGTATCAAATGCCGAGGAGTTTGCTATAAACACTAGTAAAAGTACACATCAATAACATGTATATCCAATATATCTTTGTTTACTTTGCCATCCTTCTTATCCGCCAAGTATCTAGGGCAGTTCCACTTCCAGTGACCATTTCCTTTGCAGTAGAAGCACTCAGTTTCAGGCTTGGGTCTAGCTTTGGGCTTCTTCACGGGAGCAGCAACTTGCTTGCCGTTCCTTTTGAAGTCCCCTTCTTCCCTTTTGCCCTTTTCTTGAAACCAGTGGTCTTGTCAACCATCAACACTTGATGCTTTTCTCGATTTCTACCTTCATCGATTTCAGCATCACGAAGAGCTTGGGAATCATTTCCGTTATCCCTTGCATATTATAGTTCATCATGAAGTTCTAGTAACTTGGTGATAGTGACTAGAGAACTCTGTCAATCACTATCTTATCTGGAAGATTAACTCCCACTTGATTCAAGTGATTGTAGTACTCAGACATTCTGAGCACATGCTCACTAGCTGAGCTATTCTCCTCCATCTTGTAGGCAAAGTACTTGTCAAAGGTCTCATACCTTTCGACATGGGCATGAGTCTGAAATACTAATTTCAACTCTTGGAATATCTCATATGCTCTGTGGCGTTCAAAATGTCTTTGAAGCCCCGATTCTTAGCCGTAAAGCATGGTGCACTAAACTATCAAGTAGTCATCATAGCGAGCTTTGCCAAACGTTCATAACGTCTGCATATGCTCCTGTAATAGGTCCGTCACCTAGTGGTGCATCATGGACATAATTCTTCTGTGCAGCAATGAGGATAATCCTCAGATCATGGACCAAGTCCGCATCATTGCTACTAACATCTTTCAACATAGTTTTTCTCTAGGAACATATCAAAATAAACGGGGAGCAACATCGCGAGCTATTGATCTACAACATAGATATGCTAATACTACTAGGACTAACTTCATGATAAATTAAAGTTCGATTAATCATATTACTTAAGAACTCCCACTTAGATAGACATCTATCTTATCATCTAAGTGATCACGTGATCCAAATCAACTAAACCATAACCGATCATCATGTGAAATGGAGTAGTTTTCAATGGTGAACATCACTATGTTGATCATATCTACTATATGATTAATGTTCGACCTTTCCGTCTCCGTGTTCCGAGGCCATATCTGCATATGCTAGGTGATACGTCCATTTTGCATCATGCTTTTATATCGATATTTATCGCATTATGGGCTGTTATTACACGTTATGTCACAATACTTATGCCTATTCTCTCTTATTTTACAAGGTTTACATGAAGAGGGAGAATGCCGGCAGGTGGGATTCTGGGTTGGAAAAGGAGCAAATATTAGAGACCTATTCTGCACAGCTCCAAAAGTCCTGAAACTTCACGGAAGTCATTTTTGGAATTAATAAAAAAATACTGGGCGAAGAAAATACCAGAGGGGCCCCACACCCTGGCCACGAGGGTGGGAGGCGCGCCCTACCCCTCTGGGCGCGCCCCCTGCCTCATGGGCCCCCTGGCAGGCCTCCGATGCCCATCTTCTGCTATATGAAGTCTTTCATCCGAGAAAAAAAATCATAAGCAAGCTTTCGGGAAGAAACTCCGCCACCACGAGGCGGAACCTTGGCGGAACCAATCTAGGGCTCCGACGGAGCTGTTCTGCCGGGGAAACTTCCCTCCGGGAGGGGGAAATCATCGCCATCGTCATCACCAACAATCCTCTCATCGGTAGGGTGTCAATCTCCATCAACATCTTCACCAGCACCATCTCCTCTCAAACCCTAGTTCATCTCTTGTATCCAATCTTTGTCCCAAAGCCTCAGATTGGTACCGGTGGGTTGCTAGTAGTGTTGATTACTCCTTGTAGTTGATGCTAGTTGGTTTATTTGGTGGAAGATCATATGTTCAGATCCATTATGCATATTAATACCCCTATGATTATGAACATGAATATGCTTTGTGAGTAGTTACGTTTGTTCCTGAGGACATGGGAGAAGTCTTGCTATAAGTAGTCATGTGAATTTGGTGTTCGTTCGATATTTTGATGAGATGTATGTTGTATTTCCTCTAGTGGTGTTATGTGAATGTCGACTACATGACACTTCACCATTATTTGGGCCGAGAGGAAGGCATTGGGAAGTAATAAGTAGATGATGGGTTGCTAGAGTGACAGAAGCTTAAACCCTAGTTTATGCGTTGCTTCGTAAGGGGCTGATTTGGATCCATATGTTTCATGCTAAGGTTAGGTTTACCTTAATACTTCTTTTGTAGTTGCGGATGCTTGCAATAGGAGTTAATCATAAGTGGGATGCTTGTCCAAGTAAGTACATCACCCAAGCACCGGTCCACCTACATATCAAATTATGAAAGTACCGAACGAGAATCATATGAGCGTGATGAAAACTAGCTTGACGATAATTCCAATGTGTCCTCGGGAGCGCTTTTCTCTATATAAGAGTTTGTCCAGGCTTGTACTTTGCTACAAAAAGGATTGGGCCATCTTGCTGCACCTTGTTTACTTTCATTACTTATTACTCGTTACAAATTACCTTATCACAAAACTATCTGTTACCGATCATTTCAGTGCTTGCAGAGAATACCTTACTGAAAACTGCTTATCATTTCCTTCTACTCCTCGTTGGGTTCGACACTCTTACTTATCGAAAGAACTACGATAGATCCCCTATACTTGTGGGTCATCAAGACTCTTTTCTGGCGCCGTTGCCGTGGAGTGAAGCCCTTTGGTAGGTGGAATTTGGTAAGGAAAAATTTATATAGTGTGCTGAAATTTACTGTCACTTGTTACTATGGAGAGTAATCCTCTGAGGGGCTTGTTTGGAGTATCTCCACCCCGACCAGTAGAGCAAATAGTTGCTCCTCAACCTACTGAACCTACTGAAAATGTTTACTTTGAAATTCCTTCGGGTATGATAGAGAAACTGCTAGCTAATCCTTTTGCAGGAGATGGAACATTGCATCCCCATTTACACTTAATCTATGTGGATGAAGTTTGTGGATTATTTAAGCTTGCAGGTATGCCCGATGATGTTATCAAGAAGAAGGTCTTCCGTTTATATTTGAAGGGAGATGCATTGACATGGTATAGGCTATGTGATGATATGGGATCATGGAACTACAAACGATTGAAATTGGAATTTCATCAGAAGTTTTATCCTATGCATCTTGTTCATCGTGATCGTAATTATATATATAATTTTTGGCCTCGCGAAGGAGAAAGCATCGCTCAAGCTTGGGGGAGGCTGAAGCCAATGTTATATTCATGCCCCAATCATGAGCTCTCAAGAGAAATGATTATTCAAAAATTTTATGCTCGGCTTTCTCGTAATAATCAATCCATGCTCGATACTTCTTGTACTGGTTCTTTTATGATGAAGACTATTGAATTCAAATGGGACTTATTGGAAAGAATTAAATGCAACTCTGAAGACTGGGACCTCGACAAAGGTAAGGAGTCAGGCATAACACCTAAGTTTGATTGTGTTAAATCTTTTATGGATACCGATGTTTTCCGTGAATTTAGCACTAAATATGGACTTGACTCTGAGATAGTAGCTTCTTTCTGTGAATCCTTTGCTACTCATGTTGATCTCCCTAAGGAGAAGTAGTTTAAATATAATCCTCCCATTAAATTAAAAGTAGTTGCACCTATTAAAGTTGAAGAAAAGACTATCAATTATAATGATCCTATTGTTCCTACTGCTTATGCTGAGAAGCCACTTTTTCCTGTTAGAATAAAGGATCATGCTAAAGCTTCAACAGTAGTCAACAAAAGTAATATTAGGACACACAAATCCCCTGAGCAAGTTAAAGTTGAACCTAATATTGCTATGGTTAAAGATCTCTTGGCTGATAATATTGATGGGCATGTTATTTATTTCTGTGAGGAAACTGCTAGAATTGCTAAGCCTGGTGCTAAAGATAAACATAGACCTGTTATAGGCATGCCTACTATTTCTGTTAAAATAGGAGATCATTGTTGTCATGGCTTGTGTGATATGGGTGCTAGTGCAAGTGCCATACCTCATTCTTTATACGAAGAAATTATGCA
This sequence comes from Triticum aestivum, assembly GCF_018294505.1. NCBI lineage: Eukaryota > Viridiplantae > Streptophyta > Magnoliopsida > Poales > Poaceae > Triticum > Triticum aestivum. Next base: position 520,318,089 of record NC_057799.1, on the reverse strand, counting down.
TGATATCACACCTGTTGAGATAGAAGATATATATGTTACCATTAAGCTTGCCAATAGAGATACTATTTCACCGATTGGGATTGTTACAGATGTTGAAGTCTTGTGTGGGAAGGTTAAATATCCTGCTGATTTTCTTGTTCTTGGTTCCCCACAAGATAGCTTTTGTCCCATTATATTTGGTAGACCCTTCTTGAACACTGTTAATGCTAGGATAGACTGCGAAAAGGATGTTGTTACTATTGGTTTGGGTGATATATCTCATGAGTTTAATTTTGCTAAATTTAGTAGACAACCCCGTGAGGAAGAATTGCCTAGTAAATATGAAATTATCGGTCTTGCTTCTATTGCCGTGCCTCCTAGTGATCCTTTAGAACAATATTAGCTAGACCATGAAAATGATATGTTTATGAATGAAAGAAGGGAAATAGATGAAGTATTCTTTAAGCATGGACCTATTCTGAAACACAACTTGCCTGTTGAAATCCTAGGGGATCCTCCTCCACCCAAGGGTGATCCCGTGTTTGAGCTTAAACCATTACCTGATACTCTTAAATATGCTTATCTTGATGAAAAGAAGATATATCCTGTTATTATTAGTGCTAACCTTTCAGAGCAGGAAGAAGAGAAACTATTGAAAATTCTGAAGAAGCACCGTGCTGCTATTGGATATACTCTTGATGATCTTAAGGGCATTAGTCCCACTCTATGTCAACACAAAATAAATCTGGAGAAAGACGCTAAACCAGTTATTGATCATCAACGACGGCTAAATCCTAAGATGAAAGAAGTGGTAAGAAAGGAAATATTAAAGCTCCTTGAAGCAGGTATAATTTATCCAGTTGACGATAGTCAGTGGGTAAGTCATGTTCATTGTGTCCCTAAGAAGGGAGGTATTACCGTCGTTCCTAACGATAAAGATGAATTGATCCCGCAAAGAATTATTACAGGTTATAGGATGGTAATTGATTTTCACAAATTAAATAAAGCTACTAAAAAGATCATTACCCTTTGCCTTTCATTGATCAAATGCTAGAAAGATTATCCAAACATACACATTTTTGCTTTCAAGATGGTTACTTTGGTTTCTCTCAAATACCTGTGTCAGCTAATGATCAAGAAAAGACCACTTTTACTTGCCCTTTCGGTACTTTTGCTTATAGACGAATGCCTTTTGGTTTATGTAATGCACCTGCTACCTTTCAAAGATGCATGATGGCTATATTCTCTAATTTTTGTGAAAAGATTTGTGAGGTTTTCATGGATGATTTCTCCGTTTATGGATCCTCTTTTGATTATTGCTTGAGCAACCTTGATCGAGTTTTGCAGAGATGTGAAGAAACTAACCTTGTCTTGAACTGGGAGAAATGTCACTTTATGGTTAATGAAGGAATTGTCTTGGGGCATAAAATTTCTGAAAGAGGTATTGAAGTTGATAAAGCCAAAGTTGATGCTATTGAAAAGATGTCGTGTCCCAAGGACATCAAAGGTATAAGAAGCTTCCTTGGTCATGCCGGTTTTTATAGGAGGTTCATTAAGGACTTCTCAAAAATTTCTCGGCCTCTGACTAATCTACTACAAAAAGATATACCTTTTGTCTTTGATGATGATTGTGTAGAAGCATTTGAAATACTTAAGAAAGCATTAATTTCTGCACCTATTGTTCAACCACCCGATTGGAATTTACCCTTTGAAATTATGTGTGATGCTAGTGATTATGCTGTAGGTGCTGTTCTAGGACAAAGAGTTGATAAGAAATTAAATGTTATTCAATATGCTAGTAAAACTCTAGACAGTGCCCAGAGAAACTATGCTACTACTGAAAAAGAATTCTTAGCAGTTGTATTTGCTTGTGATAAGTTCAGACCTTATATTGTTGATTCCAAAGTAACTATTCACACTGATCATGCTGCTATTAAATATCTTATGGAAAAGAAAGATGCTAAACCTAGACTTATTAGATGGGTTCTCTTGCTACAAGAATTTCATTTACATATTATTGATAGAAAGGGAGCTGAGAACCCCGTTGCAGACAATTTGTCTAGGTTAGAGAATGTTCTTGATGACCCACTACCTATTGATGATAGCTTTCCTGATGAACAATTAGCTGTCATAAATGCTTCTTGTACTGCTCCATGGTATGCTGATTATGCTAATTACATTGTTGCTAAATTTATACCACCTAGTTTCACATAAAAGCAAAAGAAAAAGTTTTTCTATGATTTGAGGCATTACTTCTGGGATGACCCACACCTTTATAAAGAAGGAGTAGATGGTGTTATTAGACGTTGTATACCTGAGCATGAACAAGAACAGATCTTACACAAGTGTCACTCCGAGGCTTATGGAGGGCACCACGCTGGAGATAGAACTGCACATAAGGTATTGCAATCCGGTTTTTATTGGCCTACTCTCTTCAAAGATGCCCGTAAGTTTGTCTTGTCTTGTGATGAATGTCAAAGAATTGGTAATATTAGTAGACATCAAGAAATGCCTATGAATTATTCACTTGTTATTGAACCATTCGATGTTTGGGGCTTTGACTATATGGGACCGTTTCCTTCCTCTAATGGGTATACACATATTTTAGTTGCTGTTGATTACTTTACTAAGTGGTAGAAGCTATTCCAACTAGTAGTGCTGATCATAACACTTCTATTAAGATGCCTAAAGAAGTTATTTTTCCGAGGTTTGGAGTCCCTAGATATTTAATGACTAATGGTGGTTCACATTTTATTCATGGTGCTTTTCGTAAAATGCTTGTTAAGTATGATGTTAATCATAGAATTGCATCTCCTTATCACCCACAGTCTAGTGGTCAAGTAGAATCGAGTAATAGAGAGCTCAAGTTAATTTTGCAAAAGACTATTAATAGATCTAAAAAAAATTGGTCCAAGAAACTTGATGATGCATTATGGGCCTATAGAACTACATATAAAAATCCTATGGGTATGTCTCCGTATAAAATGGTTTACGGAAAAGCATGTCACTTACCTCTCGAATTAGAACATAAGGCATATTGGGCCATTAAAGAGCTCAACTATGATTTCAAACTTGCCGGTGAGAAGAGGTTATTTGACATTAGCTCACTTGATGAATGGAGAACCCAGGCTTATGAGAATGCCAAATTGTTTAAAGAAAAAGTTAAAAGATGGCATGACAAAAGGATACAAAAGCGTGAGTTTAATGTAGGTGATTATGTGTTGCTATTCAACTCTCGTTTAAGATTTTTTGCAGGAAAACTTCTCTCTAAATGGGAAGGTCCTTACGTTATCGAGGAGGTCTATCGTTCCGTAGCCATAAAAATCAACAACTTCGAAGGCACAAATCCGAAGGTGGTGAACGATCAAAGAATCAAACATTATATCTCAGGTAATCCCATAAATGTTGAAACTAATATTATTGAAACCGTAACCCCGGAGGAATACATAAGGGACACTTTCCAGAACGTTTCAGACTCTGAAAAGTAATAGGTACGTGGTACGGTAAGTAAACCGACTCCAAAACAGTTCTAATAGCAATTTTCTCCGTTCTGGAATATTTAAGAAAATAGGAAAATAAGAAGCAGTCCGGGAAGGACATGAGGCTTCCACGAGGGTGGGAGGCGCGCCCCCTGCCTCGTGGGCACATCGTGCGATCTCCGGACTCCGTTTTCTTGCACGATACTTCTTTTCGTCGATAAAAATTCATTATATAAACTCCCGAAGGTTTTGACCACCGTATCACGCAATTATCCTCTGTTCTTGTTTCGAGCTGTTTCTGCTATAGATTAGAGCAAGATGTCTTCTCAAGAGTCAGTCGGGGAGAGTCGGGTGTCCCATCCGACACCAGGTCCAGAGGCAAACAGCGATGCTTATCACTTTGGGCCTTCAACGGAGGAAGAGATGGAAGCTGACTTGAAAAGGATAGATGCCATGGAGGAGGATCAAGAAGTTACTTCTCGTTTCCGGGCAGAATTCACGATGGGGGAACTACAGAGCTCAGCTATCCCAAACTCGGTCATCCCCTCCAATGTTAAATTTCTCTCTTATGAAAATATGAAAAGGAGTGTTACTTGTTCTCCCGCAGCTATGCAGCATCCATGGGTGCAAGGAGCTTTAACCGTCACGGGTAAGCTCCGTAAGGAAATAATGGATCTTAAGCGGCAAGTCAACAAGCTCGAGGAGGAGAATCGTATCCTGAGGGGTATTATAGCCAAGAATATCACATCACCCCCCCCCCCCAAAGAAGGAGACATAATCACATGGGTATGGGCACTCCCCTTGGCAACTGCCAAGCTTGGGGGAGGTGCCCCGGTATCGTATCACCATCACACTCCTATCTTTACCGTTTTTCTTAGTTCGATCCTTTTGGTAATATCTTGATCTAGTAGAATAAAGTTTTAGTATGATTTAGCTTTGAGTTTTGCCTTATGAACCCTCTATGTAATCGAGTCCGTGAGCTATATAATAAAGATTAGTGTTGAGTCAAGGGCTTGATTATCTTGCTATGATCATGAGGGAATAAAAAAAGAAAAGAATAAAAAGAAATAAAGAGATCATATTGATCTTATGGAGAGTAATGACTTCACATATAAAGAGTATGATGATTAAAAGTTGTTGAGAGTTGGCAAGCATAGTTTTGGTCATCATTGCAATTAATAGGAAGTAATAAAGAAAGAGAAGTTTTCACATATAAATATACTATCTTGGACATCTTTTATGATTGTGAGCACTCATTAAAGTATGACATGCTAAAGAGTTGATGTTGGACAAGGAAGACAACGTAATGGGTTATGTTTTCTTATATCCGAAATAAAGTATATTGTCATGGATCATCCAACATGTTGAGCTTGCCTTTCCCTCTCATGCTAGCCAAATTCTTTGCACCAAGTAGAGATACTACTTGTGCTTCCGAATATCCTTAAACCCAGTTTTGGCATGAGAGTCCATCATATCTACCTATGGATTGAGTAAGATCCTTCGAGTAAGTTGTCATGTTGCTTGCAATAAAAATTGCTTCTAAATAGGTATGATCTATTAGTGTGGAGAAAATAAGCTTTATACGATCTTGTGATATGGAAGCAATAAAAGCGACGGACTGCATAATAAATGTCCACATCACAAGTGGAAATATAAAGTGACGTTCTTTTGCATTAAGATTTCGTGCATCCAACCCCAAAAGCACATGACAACCTCTGCTTCCCTTTGCGAAGAGCCTATCTTTTACTTTTTGTCTTATTCCTTATGCAAGAGTCATGGTGATCTTCACCTTTCCTTTTTATATTTTATCCTTTGGCAAGCACATTGTGTTGGAAAGATCCTGATATATATATCTAATTGGATGTAAGTTAGCATGAACTATTATTGTTGACATTACCCTTGAGGTAAAAGGTTGGGAGGCGAAACTATAAGCCCTTATCTTTCTCTGTGTCCGATTGAAACTCCATAACCATAAGTATTGCGTGAGTGTTAGCAATTGTGAAAGACTAAATGATAGTTGAGTATGTGGACTTGCTGAAAAGCTCTTACATAGACTCTTTCCAATGTTATGATAAATTGCAATTGCTTCAATGACTGAGATTATAGTTTGTTGGTTTTCAATGAAGTTTCTGATTCATACTTGACATTGTGAATAGATTATTACTTGAGCATAAGAAATCATATGACAATATTAAAATATGTTGCTGTTAAAAGAATGATCATGATGCCCTCATGTCCGTATTTTATTTTATCGACACCTCTATCTCGAAACATGTGGACGTATTTATCGTTATCGGCTTCCGCTTGAGGACAAGCGAGGTCTAAGCTTGGGGGAGTTGATACGTCCATTTTGCATCATGCTTTTATATCGATATTTATCGCATTATGGGCTGTTATTACACGTTATGTCACAATACTTATGCCTATTCTCTCTTATTTTACAAGGTTTACATGAAGAGGGAGAATACCGGCAGCTGGGATTCTGGGCTGGAAAAGGAGCAAATATTAGAGACATATTCTGCTGTCGGTGTACAAAAGAAGGGGCGCACCTTTGTACCCCTTTACCTGTGCACGGGCAGTCGGAGCCGCGCCCACGGTCACACCAAGCAGAGCAGGGGAGGTGAACCAAGGTAAAACCGAAGCCCAAGACAGCCAGAGCAACGCCAAGACCAAGGACACAAAGAAGCAAAGGGGCGGAGCAGTTTCCCCCGGCAAGACCCTTGCTGGGGCAGGACGCCCAAAACACCAACAGAGCGAGCCACCCTTGAGCCCACGTCCCCAAACACCATCAACCATGTTGGGCCAGGGCTCGGGAGGCACCTCTGTGGTGGCATGCAGATCTTTGTGAAGACAAGGAACACTCAAGATCAGATGAGGATTAGAAGACAGCGATCCTCGGCAAGATCCTTGCCGAGGGGAACCACAAGACCCCCGACAAGATCCTTGCCGGGGACGACAGCGCGCCATGGCGAGACCCTTGCCGGGCCACCCGGCAAGGCCCTCACCAAGGACGCCAGTAGGACGACAGCGCCACGGCGAGACCCTTGCCGGGCCACCCGGCAAGGCCCTCATCGAGGACGCCAGCAGGGCCACTACCAGGCCCACGCCAACCAAGTCTCCACTGCTGTTCGCATGTAGCTGCCAACCTAACCAGCTGGGCAGGCACCTGCGTAGCAACATGCAGCTCCCAGGCCAACTCATCAAGCGCCTGCGTGGCGGCATGCAGATCTTCGTGGAGGCTCCACCACCGCACCACCTCAGCTGCCTGCCTGCCTACGTGGCGCCCCATGCGTCGCTAGCCAGGGCACGTGTGGAAGCAAGGAGGAGCGGCGACGGACGGGACGGGCCTCGCCCCCGTCCCCGATAAAGCAAGGGGACACCTAAGCTGCGCATTAAATGCGCCTTGTCCTATAATACGAGCGATAAGCTCATAGCACTATGCGCCTTTCCACCTCCTGTGTGCCACTGTGGCAGCCCCTTTCGACTATAAAAGGAGGCCCATGACATACTGGAGAAGGATTCGGCTCTTTGGAACCACACACTCACCACAGCTAGTTCGAGAACTCAAGAACTCTCTGGAATACACCCACCAAAGCAGGACTAGGGTTTTACGCATCCTCGCGGCCCGAACCTGGGTAAACGATCCTTGTGTTGGTTACTAATCCTGATCTTCTCGCAACCCTGCGCCCCGGCAACCGTAGTAGGGATTCTTGTGATCCCATAGGTGTCGTTCCACACTGACATCTGCACAGCTCCAAAAGTCCTGAAACTTCACGGAAGTCATTTTTGGAATTAATAAAAAAATACTGGGTGAAGAAAATACCAAAGGGGGCCCACACCCTGGCCACGAGGGTGGGAGGCGCGCCCTACCCCCCTGGGCGTGCCCCCCTGCCTCGTGGGCCCCCTGGCAGGCCTCCGGTGCCCACTTCTGCTATATGAAGTCTTTCGTCTGAGAAAAAAATCATAAGCAAACTTTCGGGAAGAAACTCCGCCGCCACGAGGCAGCACCTTGGCGGAACCAATCTAGGGCTCCGGCGGAGCTGTTCTGCCGGGGAAACTTCCCTCCGGGAGGGGGAAATCATCACCATCGTCATCACCAATGATCCTCTCATCGGGAGGGGGTCAATCTCCATCAACATCTTCACCAGCACCATCTCCTCTCAAACCCTAGTTCATCTCTTGTATCCAATCTTTGTCCCAAAGCCTCAGATTGGTACCTGTGGGTTGCTAGTAGTGTTGATTACTCCTTGTAGTTGATGCTAGTTGGTTTATTTGGTGCAAGATCATATGTTCAGATCCATTATGCATATTAATACCCCTATGATTATGAACATGAATATGCTTTGTGAGTAGTTACGTTTGTTCCTGAGGACATGGGAGAAGTCTTGCTATAAGTAGTCATGTGAATTTGGTGTTCGTTCGATATTTTGATGAGATGTATGTTGTCTTTCCTCTAGTGGTGTTATGTGAACGTCGACTACATGACACTTCACCATTATTTGGGCCTAGAGGAAGGCATTGGGAAGTAATAAGTAGATGATGGGTTGCTAGAGTGACAGAAGCTTAAACCCTAGTTTATGCGTTGCTTCGTAAGGGGCTGATTTGGATCCATATGTTTCATGCTATGGTTAGGTTTACCTTAATACTTCTTTTGTAGTTGCGGATGCTTGCAATAGGATTTAATCATAAGTGGGATGCTTGTCCAAGTAAGGACAGCACCCAAGCACCGGTCCACCCACATATCAAATTATCAAAGTACCGAACACGAATCATATGAGCGTGATGAAAATTAGCTTGACGATAATTCCCATGTGTCCTCGGGAGTGCTTTTCTCTATATAAGAGTTTGTCCAGGCTTGTCCTTTGCTACAAAAAGGATTGTGCCATCTTGCTGCACCTTGTTTACTTTCATTACTTGTTACCCGTTACAAATTACCTTATCACAAAACTATCTATTACCGATCATTTCAGTGCTTGCAGAGAATACCTTGCTGAAAAACACTTATCATTTCCTTCTGCTCCTCGTTGGGTTCGACACTCTTACTTATCGAAAGGACTACGATAGATCCCATATACTTGTGGGTCATCACTAGGCTCGTCAAGTTTAACCCGAGTATTCTGCGTGTGCAAAACTGGCTTGCACCCGTTGTACAAGAACGTTGAGCTTATCACACCCGATCATCACGTGGTGTCTTAGCACGACGAACTTTGGCAATGGTGCATACTCAGGGAGAACACTTGTACCTTGAAATTTTTAGTGAGAGATCATCTTATAATGCTACCGTCAATCAAAGCAGAATAAGATGCATAAAGGATAAACATCACATGCAATCAATATAAGTGATATGATATGGCCATCATCATCTTGTGCCTTTGATCTCCATCTCCAAAGCACCGTCATGATCACCATTGTCACCGGCGCGACACCTTGATCTCCATCGTAGCATCGTTGTCATCTCGCCAACTATTGCTTCTACGACTATCCCTGCCGCTTAGTGATAAAGTAAAGCAATTACATGGCGATTGCATTTCATACAATAAAGCGACAACCATATGGCTCCTGCCAGCTGCCGATAACTCTGTTACAAAACATGATCATCTCATACAATAAAATTTAGCATCATGTCTTGACCATATCACATCACAACATGCCCTGCAAAAACAAGTTAGACGTCCTCTACTTTGTTGTTGCAAGTTTTGCGTGGCTGCTAGGGGCTGAGCAAGAACCGTTCTTACCTACGCATCAAAACCACAACGATATTTCGTCAAGTATGTGCTGTTTTAACCTTCACAAGGACCGGGTGTAGCCACACTCGATTCAATTAAAGTTGGAGAAACTGACACCCGCCAGCCACCTGTGTGCGAAGCACGTCGGTAGAATCAGTCTCGCATAAGCGTACGCGTAATGTCGGTCCGGGCCGCTTCATCCAACAATACCGCCGAATCAAAGTATGACATGCTGGTAAGCAGTATGACTTGTATCGCCCACAACTCACTTGTGTTCTACTCATGCATATAACATCTACGCATAAACCTGGCTCAGATGCCACTGTTAGGGAACGTAGTAATTTCAAAAATTTCCTACGCACACGCAAGATCATGGTGATGCATAGCAACAAGAGGGGGGAGTGTTGTCCACGTACCCTCGTAGACCGTAAGCGGAAGCATTATGACAACGCGGTTGATGTAGTCGTACGTCTTCACGATCGACCGATCCTAGTACCGAAAGTACGGCACCTTCGCGATCTGCACACGTTCGGCTCGGTGACGTCCCACGAACTCACAATCCAGCAGAGTGTCGAGGGAGAGCTTCGTCCGCACGACGGCGTGATGACGGTGATGATGAAGCTACCGGCGCAGGGCTTCGCCTAAGCACTGCAACGATATGACCGAGGTGGATTATGGTGGAGAGGGGCACCGCACACGGCTAAGAGATCAATGATCAACTTGTGTGTCCATGGGGTGCCCCCTCCCCCGTATATAAAGGAGTGGAGGAGGGGGAGGGCCGGCCCTCTACTATGGCGCGCCCTGGGAGTCCTATACTCCCACCGGGAGTAGGATTCCTCCCCTTCCATGTAGTAGGAGTAGGAGAGAAGGAAAGGGAAAAGAGAAGAGAAGGAAGGAGGGGGCGCCGTCCCTCCCCCTAGTCCAATTCGGACTAGGCCTTGGGGGGGGGCGCGGCCTCCCCCTCTCTTTCCCCTAAAGCCCAATAAGGCCCATATACTCCCCGGCGAATTCCCGTAACTCTCCGGTACTCCGATAAATACCCGAATCACTCAGAACCTTTCCGATATCCGAATATAGTCGTCCAATATATCGATCTTTACGTCCCGACCATTTCGAGACTCCTCGTCAGGTCCTCGATCTCATCTGGGACTCCAAACTACCTTCGGTACATCAAAACACATAAACTCATAATACCGATCGTCACCGAACGTTAAGCGTGCAGACCCTACGGGTTCGAGAACTATGTAGACATGACCGAGACTCGTCTCCGGTCAATAACCAATAGCGGAACCTGGATGCTCATATTGGTTCCCACATATTCTACGAAAATCTTTATCGGTCAAACCGCATAACAACATACGTTGTTCCCTTTGTCATCGGTATGTTACTTGCACGAGATTCGACCGTTGGTATCTCAATAACTAGCTCAATCTCGTTACCGGCAAGTCTCTTTACTCGTTCCGTAATGCATCATCCCGCAACTAACTCATTAGTCACATTGCTTGCAAGGCTTACAGTGATGTGCATTACCGAGAGGGCCTAGAGATACCTCTCCGACAATCGGAGTGACAAATCCTAATCTCGATCTATACCAACTCAACAAGTACCATCGGAGACACCTGCAGAGTACCTTTGTAATCACCCAGTTACGTTGTGACGTTTGGTAGCACACAAAGTGTTCCCCCGGTATTCAGGAGTTGCATAATCTCATAGTCATAGGAACATGTATAAGTCATGAAGAAAGCAATAGCAACATACTAAACGATCAAGTGCTAAGCTAACGGAATGGGTCAAGTCAATCACATCATTCTCTAATGATGTGATCCCGTTAATCAAATGACAACTCATGTCTATGGCTAGGAAACTTAACCATCTTTGATTCAACGAGCTAGTCAAGTAGAGGCATACTAGTGACACTTAGTTTGTCTATATATTCACACATGTACTAAGTTTCCGGTTTAATACAATTCTAGCATGAATAATAAACATTTATCATGATATAAGGAAATATAAATAACAACTTTATTATTGCCCCTAGGGCATATTTCCTTCAATAGATCCCCTATACTTGTGGGTCATCAGCCCTAGCCACCTCTTATCCTCATAATTAGAAGCCCCATGTGGTTCTAATCTCCTCCCTCTAATTTTCCAGCAATGATTAGCTCTGGACGGCGGAGCACTGCCGGATCATGAAGACCGTACGCTTGCAACCAAGTAGAGAGGCCGTGCTTTCGGTCTTCCGTTCGAGGATGGTTCGCGGGATCGACATCAACATTCGAGGGACTCCAGGTACGATCTACACCGACTCGTCTACTTCTGTTGCACTCTCGGAGTCGGTAATGATCGTTGATCCAAACCCGTTATGCATCTTCATATTGTTCCTAGGTGGTCGTAGGGCGATTTTTTTACTATGTTTCCCAACAGCTCCTGCACCGCCTCCCACCACTAGAGATCTCCCCCTGTGGTGACGGTCGAGCTGAACTGCTCCTGGTCACTCCAGGTTCTGGGATCCTCCCGGAGGCTCACCTCCCACCCACGAGCACGCGGCCTCGTGCGCCGATAGGTCACGGTTGGCCACTGCCGTCTCATAGACTGGCGCAGACCCTCGCGGCGGCGGGGCTGAAGGCCCCTACCTACCCTGGATCTCGCCGGACATGCTCCCCGCATTGGAGAGGAGCTGGCTCGCATGGGAGGTGGAAGGTGGAGGAGAGAAAAGGGGGAGGGGTCGAATGCGACCGGAGGAGAGAGAGGAGGAGGGAGGTCGATCATGGTGGAGGGGCTCGCCGACGATGGTGCGTCGGTCGAGTGGTTGTGCGGCGCGAGCGTCTCTCCTGGGGAGGAGGGATAAGGAGGAGAGAGGGCTGCCGGGCAGGCCCAACATTCAATCCTTTTTGCGTGGTGGCTCAACATTGAATCCAAACGTTTGTTAGTCAACGTTTTGTATCTCATTGTTACGTGAGCGATTTGCCACGTCATAACGTGACTCAAATTTTGGTCAGTGTCTTTTTGCCACTGTCAACGATAGCGTTCGGTGCGTTCTGCTACGAATTGTAAAGTGATGGTTTTCGCTAAACGTGATGTGAATGTGGTGGTTCTGTGCATTTAACTCCTTAAAGTTGCACTAAATCAAAGACACTTAATTTGAGACGAAGGGAGTACTTAAAAAGAATATAGTATTCCATCTTTTATTTTTTTCTTCCCATCACCCTTTCACCCAATCATCTTAATTTACTTACCTTTCGAACCAATTTCTAAATCACATGCAAGATTTGATAAAAAAATTTATTTACACACTCATACTAATATGCGGAGGTAACTCACAAGCTAACATACTACTCCCTTCGTCCCAAAATACGTGCCTCGAGTTTAGTACAACCTTACACTAAAATTAGTACAAATTTGAGATACTTATTTAGAGATGAAGGGAGTAGAATAGTTGTGTCCCGTTGCAACGCACAACGGACATTGTCCTAGTATACTTCAAATAGTCAAATTGCTCGTCGCTCTTGCCAATCGCAATCATACGTGCAAACCGTGCGTATGTCTTGTGTTAGAAAAAAAAACACTTGTGAATAAAGTGGAAACAAATCCTACATCCAGAATGATCTCGGATGACAACAAGCACGCCGGCATTACCAAATTCTTGGACGTGGACAACAATCCCTCTATAGTCTATACCCATCTCCCAATCAAACTCCAGACCCTGAGTCTTTGTAGTCCTCCCTTCATCATCAAAAAAAGAGTCTTTGTAGTCCCACACCACTACTTATTCCGTAGTCGATAGTACCAAGTCGTCCGTCGCCCGAGCACGGGCAGATAGATCGCTCGCGGTTCTCCACACTACAGTGCCACCAGCTGCCCCACGTTGATCGGGCGGACGAATTCACCGGGGTCGTTGAAGAGCGCGGACGCGGCCAAGCCCGACGCATACTCCGTCGGGTGGAAGCTGTCCCAGAACAGGAAGTCGGCGCGGCTGGGGCATAGCGTGGCGGAGGTGTTGCACAGGCCCACCCCGAACGGCCCTGGGCCGGCGCAGCAGGCCGTGTCCACCACCAGGTCTGCCAGAAAAGGTAACACCACGTTATTAAAATAAATATCCCCACAAGTTACCGCATTAAAAAAGGCTGTTGCTGACATACTGTGGCCTTTTGCGCCGCCGGTTGCGAAGACCGCCTCGGCCATCCCTGCCGAGTCGCAGATGGAGTAGTGCATGTCGTCCAGATCACCGCCGAGGTCCTGGAGCGTCGAGGCTAGCAAAGTGTAGAGTTGCTTGGAGAGGTTGTTCGCCGGGCGGAAGCAGTGGAACTCGTCGAAGTCATTGTGATGTTCCAGCGCGGCCGCCCTCTGCGACGGGCAGCACCCCACCAGCGATGGGCTGACGATGCTGAACTTTCTCGCCCCGAGCGCATACAACTCCTGCAACAAAACAACGTCCCTGATTACGGGGTTCTGACCAGAAGCGCCAGATATATAGCACCTGCTCCCCCAAACCATATTAATTGTCGCTGATTTAGTTCGGGGGAATATATATGGAAAACATGCGGTCACACCTGCAGGTAGGTCCTGTAAGAGTCGACGAGGCATTTCAGGAAGGCGGTGTCGTTGCGGTTAGGGGGCGGGTTCTTGGCATCGGCGTACTCGAACAGGTCGTTGCTGCCGACGCTGATGAAGAAGAGTGATCTGGAGATGAGGTCGTACGAGCCGTTCCCCATCATCATGACGACCAACTTGAACTCCTCCAGTTGGTCGGCCATGCTGTAGACTCCTCCGCACTGCACAGAGGAAGCCAACCTCTTACCTGGTTACTAATGCAGAAATCGAGCCATTTAGTTGGGGCCAAACAAAGTCTAGACGGTGTGCGTACATGATCGCCCGTTTGGTTCTGCAGCCCTGACCCTCCCGATGCAAAGTTGATGCCGTCTTTCATATGTGGAATGATGCCCCCGGCCGGGAGGGAGAGGAAAGCGGGTGGGCTCTCTTTGAATCCAAGTAATTGAGCTGCACGTCAAATAGACAGTCCCTATATTATGGTATATACATATGTACATATACAACAAGCTGGTCAACTCGGTTGTCCTGCATCATTACTTCGCCAATAGTGAATGTACCACAATGTTAAAAAAAAATTGGTTGTGTGGGTCGTTTAATGCCAAGATTTTTTGTTAGCTCAGTCGTTAATATAGCTTTGAGCATAGCGTTTAGTGCTTTGGGTTATTTTTTTGAATGAAAGGGGGTTGCCCCCCTGCCCCATATTATTGAAGCAGAGCACAACCAGTTCACAGATTACAGAGTTATCGCAGTGAGAACCATAAAAAGCATCTAGCCCAAAAGATAAAGGCAACAGCTAAACAGAATAACCAAGTCCAGGACACAAACTAGTCCACAAAGAAAGGCCCAGAGAACCAACAAGAAAACAGGAAAACGAGGAAGAGCGCGCGTAGTCTTCAGTGCTTTCATCTTCTTCAGCGTCTCGATTCTTCAGTGCTTTGGGTATTTTTTTGTTCGAGTTGACATGCTCGCACATTTTTTTTGTGCTAGGTTTTCTGGGGTTGCATTGGTAGTGCGGTCCGGTTTCTTTTGGTTACACTCTTTCGTTTATGGTCTGCTTCTCGTCACTAAATGCTCTTTTCAACAAAACAGAAAAAGTGAACTGAGTAAATCAATCTGCGGTTGGATGGTTAGGAGGACATTGGTATTCTCAATCCATCATGATTAAGAAAAAAATGAAACCAACCCAAGGGCTAACCCTCGTTGGCATTTTTTTATAGGAGAAACTCCGCGAGCACCGCGCGTCCGAGCCAGGACTCGAACTCGGGTGGGCTGGCAGCAACCCCGGCTGCCCAGCCAACGAGCCGACGCCCCGTCCTCAGTTAGTCCATCAGGGTTCAAATCCTAGGGCTCGCATTTATCCTGTATTTATTTCAGAATTTCCGGCGATACGATTCAGTGGGAGGAGGTGTTCCCGTCGATTACAAAGCGCCTACGGTGATTTCGTAAAATCTCAAGATAATATACTGACTCAGCCTCTCAGAGATGCTCATAGGAGTAGGATATGCGTGTGTACGTTCATAGAGATGGGTGTATGTGCGTATACATAAACGCTTGTGTCTGTATTGATGTTAAAAAAAGTGAGAAGGCTTTGGAGCCTAGCACCTAGACCGCCCCCCCCCCCCCCCCACCCAGCCTCTCAGAGATGCTCATAGGAGTAGGATATGCGTGTGTACGTTCATAGAGATGGGTGTATGTGCGTATACATAAACGCTTGTGTCTGTATTGATGTTAAAAAAAGTGAGAAGGCTTTGGAGCCTAGCACCTAGACCGCCCCCCCCCCCCCCCCCCCCCCCCCCACCCACCCACCCAAAGGACATCAGCCTTTCATGTCCTTTCAGTTTCACTAAGATCAGTAGCCTCTACTACTAAAATTGAAGGGGAAGAAATATTTGACGGCACCTATCTGGTCAGCGAGGTTGTATCCATTGCTGAAGCGGCCGGTGGGCGCGTGGGAGGGGTGGTCGACGCCGTACTGCGGGTAGTCGGCCCTGCATTCGGGCTTGCAATCAGGCAGCTGGTTGTTGTTGCCGACGTCCATCGTCGAGTCTCCGAACACGAACATGGCCGGCACGAGCGGCTCCCCGGCGCCGGCGCCATGTAGCAGCGCGAGCTCGAGCATGCACAGCGCAACGAGTGCGAACGCCCCGCCGCGGCCGGCCATTATCGGACCGATGGAGCTCCCCTTACCTCGCGCCTCTGCGGGACGCACGGCCTCTGCGTTTCCAACACGAGCGGGCATTGGTACGTGGTATCAGCATGCCTATATATACACTCGTGCGCCCAGGACGATTCCAAGAATGACACGAATATAATAAGCAAGAGGAGATGCAACGGTTGGCTACCCGCGGCAGTATCTTCGAATCCTTCGCCTCAGTCAGCGATCCGACGGGATATGCTGCTTGTTCCGTAGCGCAGAAGCGGTTCGTCTGCCCGCTTGTGTTTCTCAGTCGTGCTAACTATTGTAAACTGAGTACTTCTTAATTCTTACTAGTACTTCCTCCGTTTTTATTTAGTCCGCGTATTTGGTTTAGTCAAAGTCAAGTTTTATAAACTTTGATTAAATTTATAAAAGAATAACTTATACAACAACAAATCAATACCATTAGATTTATTGTTGAATGTACTTTCACATTATATATATAGATTTGCTATAGTAAATATTTGTATTTTTTTAATAAACTTGATCGAACTTTACGAAGTTTGACTTCAGTCAACTCTAATATGTAGAATATATAAAAACGAAGAAAGTACTATATACTGTACGCCAGGGCATCCATGGTAGTGACTAGTGAACAACTTTGAATCGCCTGCTAGTGCAAAAAAGTAATCCGGGCTTGGATCTTCAGCCAGTGAGCGGTTGGGAGCCGGTGGCCTGTTGCGGTTGGGAAGACGAGTGCGTGCATACGTACAAATTGGACCGAAACCGAGACGCGACGTCCCCCCGAGGATGGCGAGCTGCCTAGCTGGCACTGCGAAGGAGTGTATAGAATATCTCGGGGACGAGCGGGACGTGGTCGGCGCGCCCTCGGCGCTACCTACGCCGAGGCCGAGCGCATTGTCGTTTACTAGCGTACTAGCGTATCCGCGTGTAAAATTCTAAGGTCGAGTTACGTGCCTGCATTCGTCAGGCTGTTCGCATTCTATTTTGGCTACCCGCCCTGCCTTCATATATAATATAATGAGCCCATGCTACACGTGTCCGGTTTTTTTAAAGGAGGTTAAGACCCGCATATGCATACGGCCATTTTTATTTATTATTCAACAAAGGTCTAATAAGAACATACATCAAGCCACCCGAAGCCACCATTCACACCTACAAAACTCGATAATGTGGAGTGCTTTCATTCCCCATATCTAAATCCGGTGTCGTCGCCGATCCATCCACATAACGTATCGAAACCAACAGCCGGTGCAGCAGACCTAAAACATACACCACATGCATACATTCTAGACGCCGCCATCTTCATCGGACCGCTGACTCATCTTCAGAAGAGAGATCCGCATCATCCTTGCCAGACCGTCCATCCGTCGACGCCACTTGTTGGTTAATAAAAACACGAGTTTCGATAGGCTGGAGGAAAGATACTATAAGTAGGACAAAGAAAGACCCTATAAGAGACCACGACGCCCAACGGTGCCACCGCCCTGTGCTCGTCCATCTAGACGCGAAGATTCTGGAAGATCTGTCGTGCGTAGCACCTGCTGACCAGGCATGACACAGCGTAGCACCTGTCGGCCAGGCATGACTTGACATCTCCACCGAAAGCTTCGTGCAAGACGAAGCCACTCCACCTCCTGCCTCTGACTTTCAGCACTGCTCCACAAACGATGCTCCCAAGAGAGAAAACGACACCGAAGTACCACCATCGTCCGATCTGGAAGACCAGATCTTAGGGTCTCCCCCGGAGCAGCACGAGTGGGTCGACAGTAGTTACACGACGATGCCTTGATCAAGGTAACGACACAGAACGCCGCCATCGCCTGCCATCGGCTTGGTTTTCACCGGCAACTATGTCTTCCCGATTCGCAGCCGGAGCTAGATGACAGATCTCAAGATCTACCCATCCAGCGTCAGGCCGACCGCCTCCAGCGAAGGAGATGGCCACCACCACCGGTACCACCTGGACTCGCAGCCATGGACCTCATACCGGTCAACCGCCCTGCAACCAAACAATAGACATCCAACAATGGTCGGTGACTCCAAGACGACGCCTCTAAAGAGGTTACGGTGTCAAGAATGCCGTTGTCATCTAATCTAGAAGCTAGATCTTAGGCTTTTGCCCGGAGATAACACCGGTCAAGCGAGGTGGTGGAGCTTCACGATGGTGCCTCCAAAGAGGAACACGGCGCCCGAAGGCGTCGTTATCATCGGTGTCGACCAAGCCGACACAAGGTTTTCACCTGTAGCATCCCGCCTCACTGCCATCCATGCTGCTGCTATGTCTAATGCTACAGAGCACGGGACCTCATCACCTGCCTCATTGGCATCGCATGTCCCTGGCTGACCAGGGGCAGCCATGAGACATCTCCACCCAAGGACAGGAGCCGAGGCATCCAGCTGGCCACAGCCATAAGATGCACCCGATCTGGGCGAGACCTGCCCATGCAGGGGCGGGCCAGATCCCCCCAAACACCAGGGTGAAGCAGCAAGGGAGGCCGCCGTCTCACGCGGGTGGTCCAAGGCCCGACCAGATCTGAGGTTCAGGCCCTCCGGCATACATCCACATGCAGCACACCGGCTAGACTCCGCCGCCTTGCTCCAGCCGGAGAAGCGCCCCGCCGCCGCCGTCCCCGGAGCCTGCCGGGCTTCGCTGGCCATCGCCTCTGGCGGCGGTGTAACGAGGAAGAGGAGGGGAGGTAAGACGACGGCTATAGGGTTTCGTCCCCTGAGTCGCCAGGAGGGCGAAACGGGGGTCAGATGGGTTTGTGTGTCCAACTTAAACAACTAACTTTATGCGTACTCCAAATCTAACTGTAGCCCAATATAAATATTCATTAGGAGTATAATTTTAACACTTCACCTTGACGAATATGTCTTCACCATTTTAAAGTAGTCATCTCCACACGAACACTTGATTAGACTTGGGGTCTTCTCATGTTTGCACACTCGCATTAGCCAGCCGCCTAGCTGTCCACTTCGGACCTTTTTTTCCGATAAAGAGCATTTCATTGAATTGAAATATCGAGGTGATACAATCGTTTCATAGAAAACCCGGCCTCTGCATAACTAGATGCACACAGCCAACACGTCCAGTCCTACTTAAAAGCAAACATAATAGGCTAACACAACCAGCACATTAAAAAAGAAAGCAAAGCCAGCCTACGATGTGGCTGATCCTAACCGAAGGTCACACCACCATCCATGGGGGTAGAAAACCTCCCTGGCCGAACGCTCCAGCCGAGTAGACGCCATCATAAAAAGGTCTCTGTCCTCCGGCCTCTGCAGGATAGACCACGTACGGAGCCATCGCGAACATATATGAATAACCTGCATAGGAGATGCAACACATTTATGGTTAAAAACTATATCATTCCTGGTGAGCCACAGCGCCCAACATAAGGCGGCTTCCCCCACAAGGATGTGAGCAGAAAATTGTTTATCTATTCCCCACAACCAATTGCCAAGCATATTCCGTGCACTACGAGGGGGTAAAGATTCGACGCTATCTGAACAATGGCCCAAACCGACCGTGCAAACTTGCACTCGAAAAATAAGTGTTTAATGGACTCATCATGATGGCAGAAAACACATTTTTTGCAACCTTGCCAGTTGCGTCTTGCCAAGTTATCCCTAGTTAAGATCACCCCTTTGTTAAGAAATCATAGGAATATCTTCACTTTTAGAGGGATTTTTAGCTTCCACAATTTCCTGTTATCAATCGGAACCTTGTTATGGACCAATGCATCATACATGGATTTTACTGAAAACTTGCCATTCTGATGCAATTTCCATCTAAAAATGTCCGGCTCATCCGACAGCTGTACGACCTCCAAACGGATGAGCAGTTCATTCCAGGCTGTCAGACAAGGTCCAAGAAGGTCCCTACGAAAAGAAATGTCGGAATTTGCCTGACCCAAAACTTGTTTAATCGTGACAAACTTATGTCTAACAATCCTATACAAGCTCGGGTATTGAACGCTAAGCAGATTAGACCCCAGCCAGGTATCTTCCCAAAACCGTACTTGGGAACCATCCCGGACCGAGAACGAACCAAATTGGAAAAAGAAATCTTTAGCTTTCATCACCCCACTCCAAAAATGAGAATCACCTAGTTTCCAGTATACCTGAGATATTGCTTTGGATCCCAAATATTTATTACAAATGATTTCCTGCCAAACGCCCTCCTCGGTGAGTAGTTTGTACACCCATTTGCTGAGAAGAGTGATGTTTTTAATCTCTAGGTCCTGGATTCCAAGGCCCCCTTGGCTTTTAGGTCGACATAATACATTCCACCTAGCCAGACGGTATTTCTTGGTTTCATTATCGCTCTGCCAAAGGAACCTTGATCTAAAATAATCTAGGCGTTGCAGCACTCCTTTTGGAAGATGAAAGAATGATAACATGTATAGAACCATATTAGTGAGGACCGAATTGATCAAAATTAGTCGACCCCCGTAGAACAGGAGCTTGGCCTTCCAACTTGCCAAGCGTTTCTCCAGTCTCTCTTGTACATGCTTCCATTCGGCTATAGTCAGGCGACGATAATGAATGGGAATACCCAGGTAACGGATCGGAAATTGCCCAAGTTGGCAGCCAAAGATCTCAGCATAAGCAGCTGCTGCTTCTGCGGCTTCACCAAAACAGAAGAGTTCGCTCTTATGAAAGTTGATCTTGAGACCAGAGAGTTCCTCAAAAGCACATAACAGTAATTTGAGGTTTCTTGCTTTTTCTAAATCATGATCCAAGAACAGATTTGTATCATCTGCATATTGTAGAATAGATAAGCCTCCTTCTACCAAATGAGGTATGACACCAGTGACTTGTCCCGCCAGCTTAGCCCTCTCAACAAGGGTAGCTAATATATCAGCCACGAGATTAAACAAAATTGGGGAAGCGGGGTCACCTTGGCGAAGCCCCCTCCTAGTCTGAAAGTAAGTGCCCACATCGTCATTTACCTTGATGGCCACACTATCTCCAGACACAAAACTCTCTATCCATCGACACCATGTACTAGAAAACCCTTTCATGCGTCATGTTTGCAATAGAAAAGGCCATTTCACTTTATCATAAGCTTTTTCGAAGTCAATTTTAAAAATTACTCCGTCTAGCTATTTGTGGTGAAGCTCATGTACCGTTTCATGCAGAACATCAACACCATCCAATATATTACGTCCTTGCATAAACGCTGTTTGGGTAGGTTTGACCACATGGTCAGCCACCCCATTCAGCCAGTTAGTGGCTACCTTTGTAAAGATTTTGAAGCTTACATTAAAAAGGCAAATCGGTCTATATTGTTGAATCCGACTGGCATCTTTAGTCTTAGGTAGAAGAATGATTTCCCCAAAGTTTAACCGGGAGATGTCAAGTTGGTGCGCATGCAGTTCATTAAACAACCGAACCAAGTCCAACTTAATCAGTTCCCAAAAGCATTGATAGAACTCCGCCGGAAAACCGTCCGGCCCCGGCGATTTATTGTGTTCCATCTGAAACACCGCCGCACGAATTTCCTCCTCCGAGAATGGAGAGGTTAGGAATTCGTTTTCCGCAGCAGAAACTTGATGGATATCTTGAGTAAAAGACTCATCCATCAGAAGAGTTGTATGAGCTGAAGGTCCAAAAAGATCTTTATAATAATTCGTAATGAAGTTTTTAAGTTGTGCATCCCCCTCGATCCGACCCTCCTCCTGTTCTAGAGCGAAGATACGTTTCTTCCTATGTCTGCCATTGGCCAACATTTGAAAGTACTTCGTATTATCATCCCCTAGGACAAGAGAGTCCGTCTTGCAACGTTGGTACCATTTGATTTCCTCTTCGCGCAAAAGACGGGCAATCTGCTCATTAAGATGACTTTTTTGGTCAATCTCCGTGGGAGTCAGAGGCCTCACCTCCGCGATTTTATCTAGAGTATCAATTAATGTAGAAAGTCGCAACTTTTCTTTCTTATAGATTCCAGCAGTGTGTTTAGCCCAACCACGAAGGAATCGGCGCAGAGCGCGAATACGATTGTTCCATCGTTCAATTGGCGTATTACCACGAGGTTGACGTTGCCACACTTTTTTAACCAGCTCATGAAAACCCTCTCTAGTAAGCCATCCCAGTTCAAATTTGAATTGGTGAAAATTCCCACTAGGAGCAGCCAAACGAAAATCAGCAAGCAAAGGCGCATGATCCGATAAGGCGTCAATTCGTTCTAGTGCCCGTACCGAAGCAAGTGGATATTTGAATTCCCAGTCGGTGGTAACCAGAACTCGATCTAGTTTTTCAAAGGTTAGGTTTGCTCTGTTATTGGCCCAGGTGTCTTGGCGACCAGACATACAGAGCTCCCGCAAATCGAGGTTGTCGATAACAACGTTGAAAAGAAAAGGCCAACGAGAATCAAATCTGTCATTGTTCTTTTCCTGCTGATTCCGAAGGATATTGAAATCCCCCCAACTAACATGGCATGGGGATTCTCTCGGCAGGTATTGACCAACTCTTTGAGGAATGCCGATTTGAACTCCTCTTGAGCGGCGCCATAGACAGCCACCAAGCTCCAAATGAAACTGTCAGCTTTATTTCGAAGGTGGAATTTGATATGATATTCCCCCTTCGAAGTAGATAACAATTCCAAGTATGTGGAGTGGATTCCAAGCAGAATACCCCCAGACCTCCGAGAAGGTGGTAGGACATGCCATTCGTAATCATAACCACATGAAAAATGGTCAAGATCGCGTGTTGCAAAATCACGTTTGCCACACTCAGAGATGGCCACAAAGTCCAAAGCATGATCTCTAACACAATCGGAAATATGCTTATGCTTAGCCAAGTCACCAAGACCTCTGCTATTCCAAAACATCCCTCTCATGATGAACCTTTTTTATGTTTAGAGATTTTGGCCTTCTTAGTTGGACGACCCTTTTTATTTACTGAATTAGACTTATTCTTTCGTACCGACGTGACGAGCTCGCATAGCATAGTGTCATGTGTAGTATCTTCCAAGTCTACTTCGGTAGTATCTCTAACCAGATGAGAAAGGAGTTTGCCTTCATTATTGACATCAGACTCCTCTTCCTCCTCATCTGACGCTAGAGGATCATAAAATAAAGCTGGCTTTGGAGCAACCGTAAGCCGGTCGAACTCCACTTGCTTAAGGGCCTTAACAGAGATATTTACCGCTTTATCATTTTGGCCTAAAGAAATACCAAGACTAGCGATATTTGAAGAAACTTTAGCATCATCAAAAGACAAAAAAGATTTCCAGGCGGAAGTACCTTCAAAGTCGAGGTTGCGAGAAGCCGTCCTACGCATGGCCTTCGCTAAAGAGTCCTCACCAGTGGCAGATGCGCCGTCAGCACCGACAAGGTGGCGGCCACTGCGTCTGAGAGGCGTAGGTGTGGCCTCCACCTCAACCTGCGTCCCTGAGGCCAAGAAAGGTGGCGCCGTTGGGTCCGACGATGGCGTCGAAGACCGTGAGGGCTGAATCACGCCCTCACCCTCCGAGGTCGGGTCCGCCGCCGACGCACCTGTAGGTGAAGAAGGCACCGAGGACAGCGCCCTCAGCTCCGCCCTCGCGGCCTCGCGATCAGCCTGTACTGCCGGCGAGAAGATCACCCCCCGACGAAGAGGGGACAGCTGCCCCGGCGAAAGAAGTGGCGGCGCCTCCACCGCAGCCCCTTCCGAAGCAACGCTCCCATCCAGCGAAGTAAGCGTCTCCTCGCCGCAGATCCGAACCGAAGGTAGTGCTGGAGACGTAGGTACCAAAGACGTCACACCCAACATCACAGCCTGAGGAGTCGGCTGAGATCCAGGCGTGGGAGAAGCACGTCGATGCGGGTTAGGTGGTGTAACCGCGATAAGTTTCCCCGGCGCCGAAGGCAGAGAAGGGGCAGAAGTGGCTGTGGCTATCTCCATAGGCACCCCCCCCCCCGTGTTCGCGCGGAGCCGTCGAAGTGGTAGCCGATGATGATGATTTGGACCTCTTTCTTGTATCATTAGCCCTGAAAGAGTCCTCTCTGTCCTGTCCCCTGTCACTCTCAGGATCATCCTCGTGCTCCCAGACGTGAGGGACAAAGTCAACATCAACCCGGAAATTAGATTCTTCCAAGCTATATCGAAACTCATAACCCTTCCTCTCAACAACCACGTCCGACGAGAGAGAATTAACAGTACTCTTCTGAAAAGCATCGAGGTTGAGCAAACCCACCTGTATGCACACAATACCTCTCTGGCGCAGACAAAGTAGATCCACATCCATCGTGGCACCGATGACTGAGCCGACCGCCCAAAGACCCAAGAAGTGACGCAGTGCGTGGGGCACGCCATGAACGTGCACCCAAACAGGGATGAGCTCGAAGCGGTGTGGTATATCCTCAGACTTCCATGCCTTGAGCTCCAAAGTAACATTGTGCGATTTGATAAATACCGTAAATCCAGTTACTCTTAGTAGCACCTCGTCACTAGGGAAGGATATAAGAAATGCATTCTGGCCATGTGGAATTGCATCCCATCTCCACTGATGCTGATATTGTGCAATCTTGGCCACCTCGGCCTCCACCACGCTTAAAGTGATAGACCCACCTGAGATCGTGACTAGAGCCGTAGGAGAAATCTGTGGAGCCAGGTCCTCCCTGCAGACGTTATCTGGCATATGAAAGAAAGCCATGTTGTCTGTACCATATCCACAAAGGATCGCCGACGGTTTCGGCATCTTAAGTGCGGGGCACCGGCGCAAGGTCATCGGATGGTTAGACTTATTACATATGAAACAGTATTGTTGCGTCTCACACACGTCAGTCGTATGTCATGTGGACTGACATTTGGAACACCATTTTTTGTCACCAAGACGTCACCAGTAGGGCCCGTAGTCTGAACCGGCGTGGAAGGCGGATGTTGCATCATCACGAGAGGCCCTTGAGCTGCCGGCACGGAGGAGGCAGGAAGAAGCGCCGGTGCCCCTGCAGCCCTTGCGCAGGCATGGCTGTAGCAGCAAGGGCGGCTGTTGGCGGCGCGACCCCCTGATGGGTTTTGGGGTGTCCTCCCTTCCCGTTCTTCGGCTTGCGAGGGCGAGCGACAGCGGGCGGACCGCCAGCTGATTTGTACGCTGGTCCGGAGTTGAAAGCGATCGGCTGCATACCCACGTTAGGACCCGACTTCTACTGCATGGGCGTTGCATGAGGTTGGTATGAAAACATGGGAGACTGCTGTTGTTGCTGCACATATCCCGCCGGCGCTTGATAGTATGGCTGCTGCGGATAGGTAACGGCGAACTGCTGCTGAGGCATGTGCATCTGGTAAAGCTGCTGCTGCTGCACCGGTGTCGGATATTGCTGATGACCCACTGCCGCCATGTTCATCGCTGGCCCGAGCGGATGAGTCGGCATGACCGGCGGAAAAACGCCCGGGGCAAAGCCCGAAGCTCCACCGGACGAAGAAGCATCCACCGGCTGAGAGGAGACGGGGATCGATCGGCCGAACTTGCGTTGGGGCCGGTCGGAGTGGCCATCTCCCCTCGCGTCGTGGATGGGGAGCGGACGACGGCCGCGAAAGAGCGATCAAAGTTAGGGTTTCCTCTTTGCGAATTCCTGTTCCATATATGCCAAAGCCACCGGTTAAGATTAACCATACGCAATGGACGGACCGGATTATACTTACCAGAGCTTAGGAGCGGGCCCGCCGTGAGAACCGGATCGGGCGTCGGAGTCTGAGTCGTCGAAGAACCATCCCCAGCCGCCAGTCGCGGCGTGGCCGCAGACCCACCAGTCGACGATGTGGCGGCCTCCCCACGACGAAAGGCCAGCGGCATGGCATCTCCAATCGAATGAAGAGGAGATACACGAGGAGGAGGAATGAGGCCGATCCATGGCTTTACCAA
Source organism: Triticum aestivum (assembly GCF_018294505.1). Lineage (NCBI taxonomy): Eukaryota > Viridiplantae > Streptophyta > Magnoliopsida > Poales > Poaceae > Triticum > Triticum aestivum. The sequence continues at coordinate 520,292,343 of NC_057799.1, read as the reverse complement.
AACCCTAGACGTCGCCGGCGCTCGGATGGCACCACCTCCAATGGTTACCGATGCCGTGGATGCTTTCACCGGGCCGAGTGGACTGCGTTGCTCCCCATCCATCTCCGCGGAAGGAGAACGAAGGGACTTGGACCTGCTCGCCGAAATGGCAGACCGTCGAGGAGAGGGTCGCTCCCACACCCTGGACGCCGGAGTCGGAAAGCCAATGTCCGCCCAGAACTCTTCAGCGAGCTCCTCATCGGTCTTACGCAGGCGCACCACCGACGATGACTCGTCTGTCACGGGCGCAACATCATCCTCAGAGGCCTGCAGGCAAGAAAAACGAGAACCAGATCCGATCGCCGGAGCTCCCGCCCAACCCGGCGCCAGGGTGAGGCGTCTTCTAGATGCGAGCCGCATCCGACGAACTAGATCGTCGCAAGGTCGCTGCTAGATCGCCGTCGCCAGGTCGCTAGGTCGCCGCTAGATCGCCGTCGCCAGGTCGCTAGGTCGCCGCTAGATCGCCGACTTGGTGGCTCCCCACTAGCTTCACCTTTAACGCAGCTTGCTCGCATCTTGTACAAATTGTTCTTTGTCCTCCTTCCCTGCGTCATGAACTTCTTGTCCTTCTTGATTCTCATGGTCTTCTTGTCAATGTCCACCTGTAGACATAGTTATCATCATAAATTTCTCCAAGTAAAATTAGATTTGTCCGAACCTTCGGCACATGTCTAACATCTTTGAACACATGTTCATCACCATCTTCGGTATTGATCTTAACATCTCCAATACCTACAATGCGCTGAGGCACATCGTCGCCTTTAAAGAGTACTCCAAAATTGCCAGACTTCTAGGAAGTGAACTACTATTTGTTAAGCATCACACGATAAGAGCATGTTGTATCTAATAACCATGCTTCATTGGACTTCTCGCTTGAAAAGGTAAGCATGTCACCATCTGAATCATTGTCTGCAGACACCACCACAATGGCCGATTCATCAACATTCTTCCACGTTGGGCATTCCCTCTTGATGTGACCATAATCCTTACAATGATAGCCCCGCGGCTCCTTATTCTTCTTTAGCTTCTCCTTCTCCTTTCTGCTACTTTAATTATAACTGGTGGCCTGGTCCACACCTTTATTGCTTTCAACACCTTCAATGGTACTTCCTTTTCACGTTGATCGTTCGATAACAGTCCTGCCATAATCTCGCTTACAACACCGATAGTCTTGCCATATATCAGAGTAGTGATAATGTTCGCATAGGGCCGCGGTAACGAAGTAAGTAGAAGTGTTGCCACTTTCTCATCCGCCGCTTTAGCATCTAGCCGAGCTAGGTCTGCTAACACTTGGTTGAATACATTGATATGCTCAGTAAGGTCTGCCCTTTCCTGTGTCTGTGCAATTGTTGTTTTAGATACAACTTGTTGGACGCAACCTTATCCAGGAATTGAGTTTCCAATTTGGTTTCGCCTGGTGTCATCTCATCCATCACATGGTAAAAGATCTAGTCATTCAGACATAACCGTATGGTCCCAGCCGCCCTGCTCTTCACATCTTCCCAGTCTTCGATATCTATCTTGGCAAGCTTTAGGCACCTTGTTGACTTAGAATGTTCTTGACCCCTATCTGCCAAATTGCAAAGTTCCTCATACCATCGAATTTTGACACATCGAATCTGATTGTCGTAGACATGTCTTCCCACACTGGTCTAACAAACCGCTCCCCTCATCGAATCTGGTTTTAGCAATCCCGTTTATAATTTTATCGAGCCGGTATGTCTTGCACTATTCAGTTTTTAATGCAAAACCATAGGTGGTACGTGAGACTATATTTCTATTCGTTATAATGTTTATGGGTGTTATACGTTTGTTATAACTAGACTTTAAAGTTTACGGGATCGCTAAATCTTAGTTGACTAAGACTTAATTAAGTCTCACTCGATACTATATTCATGAGATATTATATGAAGATTTGTGCATTTTTTCTTTTTTCTTTTTATATGGATTCATGCTCTAGGGTGTGGCTACATTTTAGTCGACTAAGACTACTTAACCAAGTCTCAGTCAAGTGACATTACTATAAAAAAAATCTGAAGAATATTTTTATGCACGAATCTCATTGTAAAATTTCATATAGCATCGACTGAGACATAACAAAATCTCAGTCGACTGTGATTTAGCAAGACTGTAAAGTTCAATCTTCATAATTTCATATCAAGTTCTCGTAACGAGTGGATGAGCGAACCAGTGGCCAAATTTTCTGGCTCCCCGCCCTACAGGTTTACCCACACCACTTCTTATTCTGGAATAATCAGCAACACCAAGACGTCGGCGGAGCACGTAGAAACAAGTCAGGTCGCCTGCGCGGCTCTACACGCTTAGAGCGCCGCCAGCTGCCTCACGTTCATCGGGTGGAGGTATTTGCCGGTGTCGCCGAAGATCTCGATCGCGGCCAGGAACGACGCCTCCTCCGTCGGATGGAAGCCGTCCCAGAACATGAAGTCGTCGCGGTTTGGGCAGAGCTTGGCGGAGGTGTTGCACTGGCCCACCCCGAACCGTCCTGTGCCGGCGCAGCACGCCGTGTCCACCACCGTCAGGTCTGCCAAACAAAAATTAACCACACATCACTGAAACATCCCGGCAATGCACTGTGACAGGTAGTATTTGAGGGTGTGTCGCCGACGTACTGACGGCTTTTCCGCCGCTGGCGAAGACCATTTGGGCCATCCCTACGGAGTCGGAGAGGGAGTAGTTCATGCCGTCCAGATCAGCGTTGAGGCCCTGCAGCATCGAGTCTATCATTGGGTACAGCTGCCTGGAGAGCTTGTTCGCCGCGCCGAAGCAGTTGAACTCGTCGGTGTCATTGTTATGTGTCACCGCCACCGCCCTCTGCGACGGGCAGCACCCCACCAGCGACGGGCTGACGATGCTGAACTTCCTCGCCCCGGCCGCATACAGCTCCTGCAAGAACAGTCGCGACGAGGTTGGCTTTCACGTTCAATTACTGGAAGCACCACACCAAGCATGTATGGACGGCATGCACCTGCAGGTAGGTCTTGTAATGGTCGACGAGGCATCCCAGGAAGGCGGTGTCGTTGCGGTTCGGGGGCGTCGGCCAGGGGTAGGCGTACTCGAACAGGTCGTTGCTGCCGACGCTGATGAAGAAGAGCGATCTGGAGATGAGGTCGTCCGAGTCGTCCCCCATCATCTGGACGGCCGCCGTGAACTTCTCGAGCTGGTCGGTCATGCTGTACACTGGTCGCCCACACTGCATGCACGAAGAAAAGCGGATTCAGTGGCTACGTTACGTACGTGCTATAACATGGACAAATCTGGTTAGTGCGTACAGGGAGTAGGCCCGTGTTCTCCTGTAGGCCTGACCCTCCTGATGCGAAGTTGACGCCGCTTTTCATCTGTGGAACGACGCCCTTAGCCGGGAGGGAATGGTAAGCAGGTGGGCTCTCGTCGAATCCCAGGAAGATAGCTGCTCGTCCAAACAAATATACGTAAGTTGCTCACCTCATTTGTCTTTAGCGAATAGAGGAAAGAACCACATTATAGAATGGCAAAAGTTAGCTGAGTTGTTAATGCTTACTGGAACAAAAAATTCTTATAAAACATTAGCATTGAGATTCACTTTTACTATTTTTGTTCGGGACTAGAATTATTTGGAGAAGTACCTTTTTTTCATTTACCTGTGATAGAGACCGTCTCTTATTATAACTGTGTATTTTAAACAGTTATCCAGGTTTTGACCCGGAATCACGAGCTTGGAGCAGTGACCAAAGTCGCCTATTTTGTTATACTCCCTCTGTTCCATAATGTAGCCCACATAGATTTTTCTGGCATTTTTCGCTTTTCTTTTTTGCTTGGTTAATAAAATAGTATATGAGTTAGACGAGACTTTGCTAATTCTCATCTAGACGAGACTTACCAAATCCGTGTTTCAAGTCAAACTTCGTGAACTTTGATCAAGTTTATAGAGAAAAATAATTATATGTACAATATCAAACTTTATAATATAAAACTATAAAATGACATGTATTTTATATTCTAGATGTAGATATTTTTTCTATACTTGATCAAACTTGAAAGCTTTCATTTTTTCAAAAACATTATGAAATGTAGGGAGTATAAATGCCAGCTTCTGGGTCCCGTTGTCAAACTAAAAGTTATTCTCTGGAGATTGTTTGAAGTTTTAAACATTATCTACACTGTGACATTTTTACAAGTGTCTGCACTATGACTAGCCTTGTAAGTTGTAACGATCTGCTCTAAGTCCACCACAAGATCTGCAAGAGGGTTGACAAGGGACGAACATAGATCAAGGGGTAAGAGGTTCCCTTGCCTCTACCAATGCCATGGTCGCCACCACTACTGCCGCAAGAGCTTTTAGAGTTTAGGGTTAGTGGAAAATGCATGAGCGAAGTGAGCACGCGGGCGAGAGCTAAGTGTGTGTAGGTTACTTTTTTCTTGGGTGGACTAAAGTTCGAAACTAGTCTAGGCCATAGTTCAAAGTAAATTGGAGAAAATAATTCACCTCAAAGTGTATGGCATAATAAAAGTAGTACTTCAACAAAGAAACACAAAACAAATTACCGGGCCTTCTTTGCGGTGCTCACACATAATATTCTTATTTGTTCCTCAAAAAATGAAAATATTCTTGTCAGGGCTTGCAATGTTGGTTTGGTTCGGTTTTTTAAAAGTATGGCTGTGATGGCAATTCTAAGTCAAAACTTGGACAAGCTGTATAAAAAGGCACTTTTACTAGGGTGAAAGTGCCCAACCTCTGCCAATGAATTTGTGTTTTTAGTTGTTCAAGTGCTAACCTAATAAGGTTATCCGTAATAGGAGTATCATAGCTAGTATCATACATGCTGACTAGTCAATTTTAATGAGGTGACATAGAATTAAATGAAGAAAGAGATAATTGAGTATTATATCGTTATACACTATCACAATAAATACCGTACTACTATATGTCTTGCATGAAAATAAATAAGAGCATCTAAAATAGTAATTTATGATTAAGATCTCTTTATAATACTATGCATTGTAAAGGTAGTATTATATACTGGTATCATATGCATGATATACTAACTTATGATACTACTCACTACCGACAGCCTTCACACATCTTAGTGCTCCTGACAACTCCAAGTTCCAAGGTCTTAGTGCTCCTGACAACTCCACATCGGCACATCGACATCGTACGTACGATGTTCCCTGTTCCTTCTTATTTTAACTGATTATATTCCATATGAAATAAGAGGAGAAGAAAAGCTGCCCACGACCTCCCAATGGGCTGTTAAAATAACCCTTCCTTGAATTTACTTTATTTTTATTTCTTTTTTCGAGCTCCAACCAAAGTAGATTCGAAGACAAGTCATTTCAATTATCCTTTTAAGTTCTGGATTTCGCGAAAAACCAGCTATATCAGATCTTGGTTGGACTTTCACGCCTAGCCATAAGTCATTCCCATATTTTGCCACATACCCATTTTTTTAAAATCAGTTTCAGGGGAAGACCAAAAATCTTGCACGGCAGGTCAACCAGAAAAACTCAAAAGAGAAAGAAGTTACTGTTGTGTCTATGGTCTGCTTCGACTGTTTGAAAGGCGCTTTCCAGAAAGGAAACAAGATTAACTGAAAGGCTTTGGCGTCTAGTGCCTAGATCGTCACTCGGAGACTCAAAGGACAGCAGGCTTTCAGTTCCGTTGGATCGTTGCTTAGCTGGCACGATAACATGCATAGACTGCTCACGTGTTCAGTAATAAGTAGCAAAACAAATACACCTAGGCAAAATTCGTCGCAAAAAAGAAGCTAAAACCAGTAGCCTCTGCTACGTAGTACTGTACTTATATAAAGCTCAAGGGAGAAGAGAAGTCTTCACGGCACCTATGTAGTCAGCGAGGTTTTTGCCATTGCTGAAGCGGCCGGTGGGCGCGCGGGAGGAGGGGTAGTCGACGCCGTACTGCGGGTAGTTGGCCCTGCACTCGGCCTTGCAGCCCCGCAGCTTGTTGTTGTTGCCGACGTCCACCGTCGAGTCACCGAACACGAAGATGGCCGGCACGAGCCCCTCCGGCGCGGGGGCGGGGGCGGGTCCGGGGGCGGCGCTGGCGACATGCAGCGCGAGCTCGAGCATGCACAGCGCGACGAGCGCGAACGCCCCGCCGCCACGGCCGGCCATTGGACCGACGGAGCCCCTCTTACGTACCTCGATCGCGCTCTGCCGTACGTACGGCCTCTCCGCTTCCTCGGCGGTGGTCGTCGATGAGACTACGATTCGAGCGGTCACTGGGACATGGTATCAGCACGCCTATATATACACTCGTGCGCCCAGGGCGGCGCGAAGAATAACACGAGTATAATAAGCAAAAGGAGCTGCAACAATTGGCTACCTGCGGCAGTATCTTCGAATCCTTCGCCGCAGTAAGCGATCCGGGGGGATATGCTGCTTGTTCCGTAGCGCAGAAGCGGTTCATCTTCCCGCATGCGTTTCTCAGTCGCGCTAGCCATTGTTAATGGAGCTTTGCGCCGTGGCGACCTGCCATTGGCCGCGAGCGACCTAGAGCTGTAGTACTTAGTTCTTACTATATACTTGTATGCCAGGGCATTCGTGGTAGTGACTAGTGGAGAACTGTGCATCGCCTGCTAGCGCAAAAAAGTAATCCGGGCTTGGATCTTCAGCCCGTGCGCGGTTGCGAGCCGGTGGCCTGTTGTGGTTCGGGAGACGGGTGCGTGCATACGTACAAATTAGTTGGAGACCGAGACGCGACGTCCCTTCCGGGATGGCGAGCTGGCTTCGGAGCTGGCTAGCTGGCACTGCGAGGAAGTGCATGGAATGTATCAGCGCCGAACGGGACGTGGTCGGTCACTGCGTCGAGGGCAGACACATTGTCGTTTTTACTAGCGCATCTGCGTGTAAAAATACTGAGGCGCTACTCAGGTACTACGTGGCTGCATTCGTCACGAGGGTCGCATGGGCATTTCTTGCGCATAAACGATAGGCTGTGAATCTTGCACCCGCATAGTTTTTGTACAGTTCGTGCGTGGAAGCCGGCGGCGGCGTAAAATTGCGCCGGGTATCTTAGAGCATCTCCGGTCAGTGACATAAATTATGAGCCCGCTGGATTCCTCAAACCGGCCCTATAGGCACCAACTGACTGGTGCCGCTGATATTCAGCCATATATAGGGTGGATATGAGGAGGCCCGGTCCATCTGGACGTGTCCGAACTAACGGCTAGACCCATACAAACACACGTTAAAACCCATTGGTCCGATGAGGATGCATTCATGCATCCACTCCATGTGTCTGCTCCCCTGCACAACCCGAGGGGCCAAATTCGGCTATTTAAGCCGGACGAATAGTCTCATTTCCACCCTCTCCTTCCCGTCTGCACCCCCACTCCGAAGCCACTAGGGGCTCGTGGTTCGCCAGTAGCCATGGGCCGCCAGCGGATCACCGCGTACATCATGCTCACTTTGCAAAGCTGGTCGGAGCTCCTAGCGGAGATCCAGCACGGCGCGCCACTTGGATTGCAGCCGGCTTGCGTCTGTACTCTCCCGAGCAGGAGGCACCAAAGGAGGAGGGAGTGGCGGACAGCAGGCATCGGAGCTGGATGCGGACATGGAGAAAGCAGACAAAGAAGGAGGAAGGCGGGGTGAATCTGGCGCCTTCGCCTGCCGAAATAGGCATGGCCGACGCGCTAGCCAAGTTCCACGTGGCCCAAGCGGAGGAGGCGGGGGAGTTGTAGGCCATCTCAACTCCATCCAGTCAGAGCTCGAGGTCGCGGCAAACCGTGCTATCTTCGCCAGGCGGATTCGGAGCTGGACTCCAACTAGGAGCCCGAGCTGCGGGCCATGACCAATGGCCAGGAGGCCGGTCCGTTCGGCACTACCGGCACGGAGGTCGACGACATTTCCGATGATGAGTAGTAGTAGGATAGTTTTATCCACCTAGTAGTATGTAGCTTTTGTGTTGCTGAAAGTGCATCTAATCCCTGGATGGTTTTGTTAATTCATAACAATATATATATATCATTGAACTAATGCCTATTCAAAAGAATATTTCAGGAAACTTCAATTTAGGTACAGAATGGGATGTGAAAGTAGACCCCACAAAATGCAAAGGACAAGTGTTTGTCAAGCCTCAAGACTTCATTTTATATTTAAGTGACCCAAGATCACATTGAGTCCAAAGGTATGCCAATACTATCAAAAGAGGATGAGTCTGTGATAATGGGTCTCTTGCTCAAGTGCTTAAAGCTCGAACTCCAAGAGCCACATACAAAGTTCTCACTTTCCCACTATATAACATCCATATGTTCAATCGGATTGACCGAAACATTTTACACCAGAGTCACCGAGACACATTGATATATTCCTTGTCCTAAACCCTAAACTTTCGGTCTCATCGATTGACCCTTCGGTCTCACCGAAGAGCCCTAGCCAACCTTCTGTTGCCTACTGTAATTCGTTCGGAATTTCCAAACAGTTTTAGTCAGTGACACTGAAGTGTGTAAAGTGCTTAGGTAATCACAACTCTAAACCACCGAACTATTTCATCCGGAGTCACCGAAATATTCTCAGTTTGAATCTTTTGTACAGTTCGGTCTGATCGAGTGTTTTCATCCAGTCTCACCGAAGTGTGCTAAAGTGAGTAACGATCAGATTTTTGGTGCTACTTATATATACCCCACCCACTCCACTATTGTACACTCCCATATTTCTGAGAGAGATCCCACTCATTGTGTCGATTTCAAAGGGATTCCACTCCAGCCATTGATCCTTTGATTTCCAGTCACCTCATTGCTTTCCCCCCAAGCCCTCTCAAGCCAAAATATGGGAGAGTGTGTTTGAGTGTTGAGGAGATTATCTTTTGAAGCACAAGAGTAAGGAGCCCATCATCAACAACCTCGCATATTACCTTTTGGAGGATGGTGCCTTCTAGATTGGTTACATGTTCTTTGAAGTCTCGAAATCGTGTGGAGAAACCAAGAAGTTTGTGAGGGCAAGGAGATCACCTACTTCATGAAGATCTACTCGAGTGAGGCCAGCCCTTCGTGCACATGCTCTTTGATCGCACTCCTCCCCTGTATAGTTTGATCAGCTTGTATGTCTCCCTTTTGCCTGCATTGATTCGGACGGGTGTCGGGTTGATGCTCAACCATGACGGCCGTCGATGTTCTAGTTGGCTCACTCAGTCTTGTTTTGCCTTCCATGTGCGCGCGCCTCCCACGTGATCTTCCCTGGATAGCACCATCGGTTTTCTCGGTTCCCTTTTATCCCCATCGTTCCGGATGGGAAACTCGGCCGGGTAAAGCCAACGACATATCACCCAATCACGCATCGGCAATTATGTTGGTGGGGGGCATTAGATTTGTCACTTTCATCATACTGACCTGTCTGTCTACTTGAGTACTGGGATGTCATTTTGGACATGCCATGCTATTTGCTAGACCGTTGCCTATTCAATCCACTGAGTAAAAGCACTTACTCGCACCATGTGGTGTCCAGCATATTACTAACACCCCGTGCAACACATATACGAATGGCCCGCGCAAAACATAGGACTCGTTCAACGGGTCGACAAGTAATGCAACTAGGTTGAACAAGCTCCAACAATCAACCACATACATAATAAAGGCAATATCTAACTGCTAGGTTTTTTCAAGCAACAACATCACACACCATTGGAGAACAATTTCAAGCTTCAAAAGGGCACAATATCCCTCCTAATTCATGTTTTAAGTACACATCTTCTTTGCGGGGGCTGCCTCCGCGCCCTTTCCTTCATCGTGACGCCTTCGGCAGAATACATGTGCCCCCCGAAAACGTCTACAAAGCATGTTGCGGTCACCAGTCCATTTTTGCAAGACGATCCAACAAAAAAAGGCACTAAAATTCAGTCGTTGCTTGATAGGCCATTCACCAATGGGATAACCAACATTGAGCACTCAAAGAATTGAAATTTTGCAATGATAAAATGCTCCAAGCAAGAAAAATGACGATAACAGCATGATCATCAGAGTGAACAAGTGGTTTACCTCGAACAACAGTAGCACACCATGAAGAGCTAACGCACCGCCGCCGGCATACGGCGAGAAACCTAGAGCTATCGAGATCTGCAACGACGAGGAAGAAAGAGGACGTTGAGCGAGAAGAAAAGACACGACATAGATAGGAAGGAAACAAATTCAAACCTTAATCACCACAAGTAGCTAACATCTCTCCGTCCGCCGCCAACGGCAAACATAATAGGAACACTGAGAAAGATGGAAGAACCATGAAAACAAAATAACGTCTGCATGCAAAGAACAACTCTAACAGAGCTTCACCGTCGGGCAACGGGAACGCGATGGGAACGGGCAAGGAGCCCTCCCAAGCAAAACCTACAAAATTAAGCAAGAGAGAGGCCACGTGTACGGCGTCCGATATGTGGCATAAAAAAATAAATTATAGGAAAATGCAACCGACTTAAGCAACAGATCAAACAACCCCCGCCACGTCCTGACTTGCGACTATCTTGTTAGGAACCCTCGGTGGATCGGGTCTCGCAAACACTCTTGTCGTTGCAACCCCTAGACGGATGGCCCTCAAAGCTAGTTGGCCTGTCATCCTGACCCTTGTCGGACGACCCTGTGCTACCACTGAATCCGCACAAAGTCGAGCTGGGCATAGCAAGGCCGGGGCCGAAGGAAGCTAACAACCCAGACCGAGCTCCCCCAGCGCATGTCAAACAACACCTTAGATTGCAAACGCTGATAGAAAACCATCACATAACACTGGCCCCGATCCGTGGTACGCGCATGGGCGCCCCCAGCTGGCGCGAGCGAACAATGTTGGAAATATGCCCGAGGGGCAATAATAAAATGTTATTATGCTATTTTCATGTTCATAATCAAGTTTATATTTCTATGCTACAATTGTATTTGGTTCTTGAATATGAGATTCAGAGGAAAACCCAAATACATGTGTGAAAATGTAAACACCAATTGATCCCTAGTCATGCCTCTAAGACAAGCTCATGTATTGATGATGATCTTGTTATCCTGATCATGAGCATTGTTAGTATGCTATCAATAAATGAGAAAACTGTTGTCATTGTGATAAAGGAGTTAGATAGACCCAACTTATGAATTAACAAGAGATGTATTCGTTGTTATGTTATCGATATTTTCATACAACTTGTCCACGTTTGCATAGTTCCTTAGACCATGAGAATATTGTATGCCAACATACCGGATGGTTACTTTGGGGTTACAAATGTCAGTCCATAAGTGGATATGAATAAAGATGAACTACGGGCATACCAGAACGTATGTCTTGAAATCAATAGTTGAAGACTAGGATTTGCTCCTCTAATGATAGAGAGATACTCTCTGGGCCCACTCAGTGTTATGGAGTCATTATCGCCTGGCTAGACAATTGTGATTATGATCACGGGTACCGAAACACAAACACGAGTAAAGATAACAGAACCAGTAACAAGCATAACCGGTATAGTGATCAAAGTGTTGATCACGAGGATACTGATAACCTCACCTTGGGTTTTGTAAATGTATCGCGAAGCAACGAGAATGGTAGTCGTAAACAAAGGTTCGCTCGGTGTTGGGGATATATCTATTGGGTATGACCCGTCCACGAGGGGCCGGGTCACGGCACTGGCGGCTTAAGATAAGGAGGCCCAAGAAGATGTGAAGATGGTGGTCCATAGAGCAAGCTTATTGAAGGCCCAAGACCCGGGGACGACCTGAGGCCCACGGGTATGAACCGCCATATGTTTAACTTGTATTGTAAGGCAAGCTTAGTTGGTCATCGAGCCGGGCACGTTGTCTATGAGCCGGCCGGGACTCTGTAAGCCGACGGGCATCAACCTGTGTATATAAAGGGGTGACCCGGCGGCGGGTTAGGACAGGGAACAATAAGTCGAGAACTAGGTCAAGCGTATTCGCTCCCTGGTAATCGAAACTCAAGCAATACAACCTAAAGCAGGAGTAGGCTTTTACCTTGTTGAGAGGGGCCGAACCTGGGTAAACTCTTTATGCCCTTTGTCCCGTTTAACCCCTTCAAGCTAACCTAGTTGCAATGGCTCCACACCTAAGTCCTTTCACTAGGGCATCTGCCGTGTTAAGTCCACGACACTCGGCAACTTCACAAATATGCGTGGAGGGCTCCCTCTAAAGACACACCAATCCAAAAAGATCTCTCCCGCATAGCTCTACGCTCTCCCGGTCTAATTTTCCTAAGTATTTAGGTTTGTAATTAGATGGGCTCTAATCTCAGTTTAATTGGTCTAAGAGAATTAGACGAGAAGCGCTGCTAGGCTTTCTCTCTCTAGTTCTCTTGCAATTCTTCTTCCTGGACGTCAAAGCTCTATCGGACTACTACTTAGGAATGTGTGGATACGTCGCAGGGGTCGTCTATGTCGACTCTCGTCTTAGAGAACTTTCTCGCGGCTGGGAGGTAACCTAGTCGCGGGAAATCTTCGCAGTATGCCGACTTGTCACTACTTCTGCTAATCTGCGCATCGGTCAGTTTAATCGTTACCACCATCTTCATAGAGTTCCTGGGTTTGATCGTGTAGCATAATCTTTTTATTGCGTAGCACGTTACCCTACATTGGAATCATGAGAAAATCTATGAGTAGATGCAAGTACGATTAGAGCATATGGGGATATGTGCCATTGCACATATGTGCAGAGTGAGTAGGGAGTTATAATTACTGGACGTTCATGTTGTAACCCCTCTAATTTCATGAGGTTTTGATCTTGATGTCATGGATGGATTTTGCTACAAAGGTCTGTCATCCATAGCTAAGCTTCAGATAGTTTGGGTCCGTTCGTAGTTGAGAAAGAAAAACTTTTGCTACAAAGGGCAATGTAGATTATGATCTACACGGGGGTCATGCATAATGACTAAGTTACGTATGGGACTCGAGATTTATTAATAAGTCACGAGTTTCATACACCCTGCAAGTTAAACCAACAACGTGAAGTGTCATGCTTATGGTTGTGTAGGGAAAGTAAAAATTTGCAGCAACCATGATAATTAGAGAAATCGATTAGAGGCGTCTAACATGTTTTGCAGGAGGTTTGCATGTGATGTGATATAAGCCTTCATTTATTCAATATATTTGTATGCGATGCCATATGTTGTAATATTTTACTTTGACTTGTGATTCATGGTTTGGCATGATGGCTGGAGCCATATGATTTTATTTTATTTTACTTTTTGACCCATGTGTCAACCTCGATGACAATGAAGAATACAATATTTTGCAGCGGTGGAACTCGACAAAAAAGCTGGACGCGGAGAAGTAGTTCTACAGCGTGGAAAGGTGAAGAAGATCGCAGGAAAATGCGGACTACTTCATCAGAAAAGGGCTATACCACGTCACTAAATTATGAATTGCATGTGATATTAATCCCTTTTCATGCACCTTGATTGCGCAGTAGTTCTTTATTAGGGTGATCTCTCACTTAAAATATCAAATTGATTGTGTTAATCCATTTGTAGCAGCGTCTAAAATACTTAGTCCTTCAAATACGCCATGTCACATGGGTATAGTTGTCAAGTGTATAAGACGGGCATGAACGGTTCATGATGTAAGTACACTTGGTTGTCTTGACGAGATAGCAAGACGGTCTTGATCTCATAACACACCCATCGAAAGATGAACAAGAGTCATATGGAGATATGATTGTCTTGTTGACCTACTGGTCTTGTTACTACTCATCAGTGATGTCACACCAATGGGTAGTAAGTCAGTCATGGATCTCGAATCACTGGTAATGAATTATGAGAGATACTATTTTAGTGGGAACTAACTCTAGTTAATAGTTAATATGAGTTGCACTAATTTTGAACAATGTCTAAGTATTTGCATTATCGTTGTAGAATAATGGCTCGCATTACCAATTTGCATATTGATTGAATTTTGATTAGTTATGTATAATTATCTGGTTAAAACTTTATGGATTGGTACCGTAATGTGAGGGTTGTCCTTAAAGGAGTGCCGGGAAGGACTATGTCCTATTGCATACTTTCAGTGCTCTCTCGCTAATGATATGGATGATGGGACTTGCATCTCTTGATCTAGAGCTAGAATTCCATCACATTTCAGTGCATGATGCTTGCCTCCATGAGACCCAAACTTCAAATTGTTTGGGATAGGTATGTGATATTCTTGGAGCTAAAAAGATTGTTTTCAGAAACAAAAAAAGTCTAAAGGATATAAGATACCAAAGTAATGTTTGATTGCAAGTATAAGTGAATTGTTCACTATGTTTTATACTGATAAGAGTGGGATACAAAAGAACACCAGTCATGCGATGATGGTGAATAGAACGACAACTTAACAAGAAAAGGGCAAAGGGTGCTAGTGCGACTTACACACTCAGGATGTCCAAGGCTTTCACCACTCTTGACAGAAAATTGGAAGTAAAACTGCAAGAATATCATTGGTAGAAAAGAAAAGACTGGAAAATTGTGCTCGGGTATGAGTGTCATACATGTTATAGATGAATTCCTTGATAGTCCATAATATAATTCTTGGGTATTATGACTAAATTTTAGTCACAAGGATACTCAATTGGTTGCTCTTTTATAACTTGATATAAGAACTACAAAGGCCTAAAAGACGAGCTAAGGATGAGATTTGAATACGCGTTGGGAACTGGTAAAAGTTACTGAAATTGCCATCGGCGTATTATCTCAGCATTTATCTTCATAATTCATTTTGGAGTTTAGTAAAGTGCTACTATACTCTAGCCCTTGTGCAAACCATTATTTCAAAATCATGTTTGTTGCGAAAGGTTGTTCATATATGTCAAAGAACAAGTATTGTTCGATGTTATGAATCTTATTGATGATATTGCCATCCATAACACTAACGCAAAATGTCGCAAGACTGATATGAATACCACATGATTGTGCGACTGCCGTTTGGTCATATTAGCAACACAAGAAGAAACTCCACACTGTTGGATTTATGAGTCGTATTGATTTTGAATCATTTCACACTTGTGAACTTTCATATAAAGGGTAAAATGACTAAGACGGCATTCACAGGCCATATGGAACTGACAACTAATTGAAAAACCATGCATATAGATGTGTCTGGTCCAATGAGTCTAGTTGTGCACAGTGGATTCTTTTACTTCATTACTTACATTAATGATTTAAGTGGATATGTGAATATTTACTTAACGAAACACAAGTCTATAACCTTTGAAAAGTTCAAATGATTTCAGAGTGAAGTCAAAAACTATTGTACCGAGAAAAGTAAGTTTCTGCGGTGGGATCACAGAAAAAAATTGAGTTACAAGTTTATCGAATATCTGGTGAGTCATGAAATAGTTTCATAACTTGCGAATCCTGGAAACATCACTAGGAGTGAAGTATTCGATAAACTTAATCAAACCTTGTATGACATGGTAAGATCATAGATCATATTAACTTACTTGCCGTTATCATTTTATGTTTATGCTTTAGTGGCTGTGGATTTTAGACTGAAAAAAGCGCCATCATATCTCTTGAAACGACATATAAGATATGGCTTGAGAAGCCAGATCAATTTGTCTTCTCATAAAATTTGGGAATATAAAGTATATGTAAAATGTCTACCAGCTCAAATCCCAAATCGGATTAGATCTAATTTGTTGGTTATCCTGAGTGTTGGGGATTTCTTCTATCACTATGCTGGAGACAAAAATGTTTGTCACTAAGAATGGTGTGTCTTGGAGAAAAGGTTTCTCGCAAAAGAGTGAGGGGGAGGATATTGCAGCTTGACGAGATTAGAGAATCTTCGTTATCACGTCACAGTGATGAAATGACGGTAGTAGTTCTGAAGTTTCTGCACTATGACTGATACAAAAGCTCCTACATATGATGGAGAGACTTTGGTTGAACTACGCAACTGAACCATGCAAGATGAGAAAAACTCGAGCAAACCATTGTGGTGTGCAAACGAGATAGTGTTGTTAGACAACAATAATCCTATGAAATACAAGGAGGCAATGATGGCCACTAACTATGGAAATTGGCTTAATGTTGAGTAATCTGCAATAGCACCCTTATACAAAAATCAAGTTTGGAACTTTGTTGACTCTCCAGACGGTGTTAAACCTTACGAATGTAAATGGGTCTATAAACATACACATATGAAATTGTTTACATCCATAAAGCTCGATTTTTTGCAAAGTGCTTTTGACAAGTTCAAGGAGTAGACTACGACGAGATGATCTCGATGTAGTGATGCTTAAGTAAGTTCAGGTTATTCTAGCAATTGCTGCACAATTCAATTATGAGATGTGGTAGACGAGTGTGAAAAAAAATCTTGTTTACAGAACTTCAACCAAAGACATGTATATGCTACAACCCGATGGTTTTTGACAATCCTAAGGATGCTAAAAGATATCAAAACTTCAGAGAGTTTGAAGCAAGCATAAATGAGCTGAAATCTTTGTTTCCATGGAGTAGTTAAAAAAATTGACTTCATCAAGAATGTTGAAGATGCTTGTGTTTACAAAAAGTGAGCGGGAGTGCTACTTGTGAGTTGCGTTGGGATTTTCTCGAAGAGGAGAAGATGATGCAGTACAGTAGAGATAAGTATTTCCTTCAGTTAAGAACCAATGTTATCAATCTAGTAGGAGAAACACGCAACACCTCATGAGTAGCACCTACACACAAAATAACAAATACTTGCACCCAATGCAAACAAGGGGTTGTCAATCCCTTGGGGGTTAATTGCAAGGATCAAATCTCATAGTGATAGATAGATAAATAGAAAACAAAATAAAATAAAATAAAGTGCAACAAAGTATTTTTGGATTTTGCTATATGATAAAAATAGACCCGGGGACCATAATTTTCACTATAGGCTTGTCTCTTGAACATAGCATATGGTGGGTAAACAAATTACTGTCGGACAATTGATAGAAAAGCGCATAGTTATGACGATATCCAAGGCAATGATCATATATATAGGCATCACGTCCGAGACAAGTAGACCGACTCCTGCCTGAATCTACTACTATTACTCCACACATCGACCGCTATCCAACATGCGTCTAGAGTATTAAGTTCATAAAGAACGGAGTAACGTCTTAAGCAAGATGACATGATGTAGCCAAAGTAAACCCAATTAATATGAATAAACCCCATCTTTTTATCCTTAATGGCAATGATAAAAGTACGTGTCATGTCCCTTTTTGTCACTTGGATTGAGCAACGCAAGATCGAACCCATCAGAAAGCACCTCTCCCATTGCAAGATAAATCAATCTAGTTGGCCAAACCAAACGAATAAACGGAGAGAAATACAAAGCTATAACAATCATGCATAAAAGAGTTCATAGAAGACTCAAATAATATTCATGGATAATCTGATCATAAACCCACAATTCATCGTATCCCAACAAACACACTGCAAAAAGGGATTACATCGAATAGATCTCCAAGAACATCGAGGGGAACATTGTATTGAAGATCGAAGAGAGAGAGAGGAAGCCATATAGCTATTGGTTATGGACCCGTAGGTATGTGGTAAACTACTCACACATCATCGGAAGGGCATCAAGGTTGATGTAGAGGCCCACCGTGATCGATTCCCCCTCTGGCAGAGTGCCGAAAAAGGTCTCCAGATGGATCTCCGAAGAACAGAAACTTGTGGCAGTGGAAAAAGTATTTGGGGTGGCTCTCTAATATATTGGGAATATTTAGGAATTAGGCCAGGAGGTGCCACGAGGGGCCCACAAGCCTAGGGGCTCACCTGGCAGGCTTGTCGCTACCTCGTGGCACTTCAGGTCTTCTCCTGAAGCTTCTAGGGTCCCTTCTGGTCTAGAAAAAATCGTCAAAAAGTTTCGTAGCGTTTGGACTCTGTTTGGTACTGATTTTTTGAAAAGCCAAAAACAAGCAAAAAAACAGCAACTGGCACTGGGCACTAGGTTGATAGGTTAGTCCCAAAAAATGATATATAATTGCATAATAAACATCCAAGATTAATACTATAATAGCATGAAACAATCAAAAATTATAGATACGTTGGAGACGTGTCAGGGAGCTCAATAACATTTCTAATACTTTATGTGGATGACACATTGTTGATTAAAAATAAAGTAAATTTCTCAACACGAATTAGGACTTCATTGGAAATAATTTTTCGATGAAGGACTTGGGCTAGAAGCATACATATTGGGTACAATGATCTATAATCATAGATTGAGGCACCTAATAATGCCGAGCCAAAATACATATTGACATAATATTAAAAGGTTTAGTATATTAAAATGCCAGGAAGTGTTCTTGCCGAGGTCACATGGATGTATTGACAAGGTACTAAAAGGTTTATTGAACGCCAAGAAGTGTTCTTGCCGAGGTCACAAGAAAAGTTTTGAGCAACATTATGTATCCTATGATGATTGATGAGCAAGAAAATAGGGGTGAGATTCGATATACATTTATGTATGGATTTATCATATAAGACAAGGTATGTAGACAACCAGATAGGTCCTATGCTCTAAGTGTTAAGAGCAAGATACCAAATTGATTAAGATGTTGGCCAAGTGGACAACAACGGAAAATATCCTTAAGTACTTGAGAAGTTCTAATGACATATTTCTCATAGAATGACATAACAAAGAGCTTCATTGTAAAATATCACATCGATGCATGATCATGTAAACAGTTACATTGACTAAATTAGACAATTATCGATTTCAATCAAGGTTTTGTGAACACACAGAACGAAGGCACAGTAAGATGGAATTGTTCCAAGTAGAAAACTGTGGCGGATTTTACAATAGTGGCTAAGTATATCGCCACTTTAAAAGTGGCAATGGAGCGTGTTTGGACCAAGAAGTTCATCACCGATCTTTCTACGGTTTCAAGTGTGCTCGAGCTAACGGAGCACTATTGAGAATAGTGGCGCCATAGCCCATGCCGATAAGTCGAGGTTCTACTAGGTGTTCAAACATATACGAAGCTTATTCCACATAAATTGTGAATCTTGTGGAGCATGGAGACACAAAGCTATGCAAGATACACACGAACCTGAAGATGTTAGATCCATTGATGAAGTCTACACCACAAGCAAGCATGAGCAACACTGGAATGCCATTGGTGTTACAGAACTTATGCAACTAAATTATTGACTCTAGTGCAAGTGGGACACTATTGGAAATATGCTCTAAAGGCAATAATAAAATATTATTATGCTATTTCCATGTTCACAATTAAGTTTATTTTTTGTTACAATTGTATTGGTTCTTGAATATGAGATTCATAGGAAAACCCAAATACATGTGTGGAAATGTAACACCAATTGATCCCTAATCATGCCTCTAAGACTAGCTCATGTATTGATGATGATCTTGTTTTCCTAGTCATGAGCATTGTTAGTATGTGTCAATAAATGAAAACACCATTGTGATTGTGACAACCGACTTGGATAGACCCAAGTTATGAATTACCGAGAGATGTATTCATTGTTATGTTATCGATATTTTCATATAAATTGTTCACGTTTGCATAGTTCCTTAGACCATGAGAATATCGTATGCCAACATACCGGATGGTTACTTTGGGGTTACCGAATGTCACTCCATAAATGGATGTGAACAAAGGTGATTTACGGGTATACCAGAAATATATGCCTCAGTATCAATAGTTCAAGACTGGGATTTGCTCCTCTCATGAAAGAGAGATACTCTCTAGGCCACTCAGTGTTATGGTGTCATTATCTTCTGCCAGACACTTGTAAATATGATCACGGGATACTGGAGCACGGACACGAGTAAAGAGAACACAATCTTTAACGCCGATAACTAGTATAGCGATCAAAGTGTTGATCACGAAGATACGGATAATCTCACCTCGGGTTCTGTAAATGTATCGTGAAGCAAAGGGAATGGTATTCATAAACAAAGGTTCACTCGAGAACTTCATGAATATGCGGGACTTAATAAAGGTGTCCAGATCCCACTGTTAACTATTGTCGAGGAAATGTTCTGGGACATGTTAGTTTATTTCTTAACCTGTAGGGTCACAAGTTTAATGGGTTCTAGTCCTGGTTACCGGAGAAATGAGTTAAAAATGCACCGAAATAGTTTCGGATAGTTCAGAAAGTGTTTTGGATGGTTCCAGAAGGGTCCGAGGAATTCCGAAAAGGTATAACATGATTTCGGAAAATCCGGATCTATATATAGAATATTTTTGGGGGGTCTCGAAGTGGGTTCCGGAGACATCCAAAAAATCTATTGGGTGGGACAAGCCTATAGCAGGCCCTAGGCGGAATTAGGCAAGGAGGGGAGTCCTTCCCTCCTTGCCCCAATTAGAGGAGGAGGACTCCTCCTTGAGCCCTCTTCCTCCTCCACCTATATATATATATATATGTGTGTGTGTGTGTGTGTGTGTGTGTGTGTGTGTGGAGGGCTCCCTTTAGAGACACACCAATCCAAAGTGATCTCTCCCACATAGCTCCACACTCTCCTGGTCTAATTGGCCTAAGTGTTTAGGTTCCTAATAAAAGGTGAAGAACCACTAGCCTTTCTCTCTCTCTCTCTCTCTCTCTCTCTCTCTCTGTCTCTAGTTTTCTTGTAGTTCTTTTCCCTGGACCCCCGAAGCGGGTCACCTGGATAAGCGTCATCTGGGAAGATAGGACGACACAATGAGACCCAGGGATGCGCCCGCGGCATACTACCACACAATGAATGCTCGCGAAGGCCCTTCTCGCCCATGGAGGCACATGACAGTGGCCCGGGTCCACGCACGGGCGCCCCCGGCTAGAGCGACTGAACCATCACGACACTGGGCGAAGAGGTCGACACGTGGGTTTGGCTGGCCTGTCTTGCCCGGGCCAACGAGCGAGAGGGCGATCCTGGGCACCACAAAACCACCACATGACGTTGGCCCTGGCCGAGCTAGCGGCCCATCCTTCATGGACTCCGAGGCGGTTACCCTAGGCGCGCGCCGTCCGGGGAGATCGGATGGCGTAGAGAGCCCCCGAGAGGTCACCGCGACATGCCTACCTGAAATGGATGGCGCAGAGTGCCTCTTTGCCCTCGGAGGCTCCCATGAGGCGGGTACCCCAGCATCCTTTATAGGAGTAATGTGTTCTTTTTTTCATAAATTTCCCCATGCAACGTAAGGTTGCGGTTCATTGAACTTATAGGAGAGAGTGTCTTAGGGGCACATACAACATTGAGTTGGAGA